>NC_090195.1:4412299-4679799 GCF_024679245.1 Pseudorasbora parva
AGAAAGAAAGAAAGAAAGAAAGAAAGAAAGAAAGAAAGAAAGCATGGAAAATGACAAATAGAATTATAGATAGATAAATAAATAAATAGAAAACGACAGATAGACAGAGACAGACAGATAGATTCATCGTTTTGAGTTTTATGAACTTGTTTCTTTTCATTTAGACTAACTAAATTTTAACTGAAACTGGGCTGCGGTTTCCACTTCCCAGCATGCTTTGCCCCGAAACTCGAAAGTGACAGAAAATATCAAAATTAAGTGTTGTGTTATTTTTTTTGTGCAAGATTAACGTAAAGTGTGCGATTCTATTAGTGTTGAATGGTTTCTGCTAGTTTAGAAGAGCCTCTGTTGTTGGTTTTATGGTTAGCATCAGTGACGCGTTAGCCATGTTTGAGAACATTAGTAATGTTAAATGTATTATACTCCTGTCCTCATTCAGTAAGTGCTATGCTAATGCTATCACAACATTGTGTAACCAATTACAGAGGTGGTTTAGTGAATTATCCAGTTGAAGCTAGTCAAGTTTACACTACTAAAAATGTGATATTTCATGATATTTTTAAGTTAAATGTATAAATTAGATTACTCAATTACTCAAATAAGTTGAGCGCAAGTAAAATGTATATTACAAAATAAAAATCTGCAAGTTGTGCTAACTTAAACTTTAAATGTATTAATTAAAAGAATTTGGGCAAAACTGATTACCTCAATTCTTCTGAGTTTTGCAAACTTACTCAGGTTTACAGTGTGTGCAAACCACTGAACTATTCATAGGTGTTAAAAAAGATGAAAGCCATCTTAAACAATCAGTAACTTCACTGAGCTTTTGATTAATACATATGTGAAAAAAGATGAATGTATATATAGGGAAAGAAGAGGACTGCGAACTGGCAAAAGGCAAACGGAAAAGGGCAAAGGGAAAAGATAAAGAGAGGCCAATGGAGAAGCACAGACGGAAGAGGAGAAGAGTAACAGACAGAGAGAGACAGAGTGAGTAATACTGCAGCATGGCTTCCCTCTAGCTATAGCTTCTTGACTTGTTTATGTATGGCGGAGAGAGGGGTGAACATATGGTGTACTAAAGCGTGGACTTGTCTTCCCCACACCCACAGGGGCTCTGTCTCACTGTATAAGTCACGCATCAACACACAGGACAGGGCGCCGCTTCCTGTGTCTCCATGCCCTGATTATCTCCGCTGCCACTGCATGATGTTAAAATCATGTATCCAAGCTCTCCTTTCCTTATTTTGTGCACAACCTCTTTAAAACTCTTGTATGTCATACAATATTCTCCAGATAACTATGACTGTGTCCTGTGAAATCTCAGACTGGGCAGTTATTTCCCCGCTGAACGCTGTGCAAACGGCAGCTAGAGACTCGCTCGTGCAAACACTCGAAACAAACAATTACTAGTCTTGATTTTGCAGTTATATATCATTATAAATATAGCAAAACAAGATAAAAGAAGGACAGCCACATTATGCTATCTTTTAAAATAACTTGTTTAGGACAAATTTTGAAAAGCACCATCAGACAAATCTGCAGAGAAGGCAAACCCAGCATGCACTGCAATAAACTCAGTAAAATTAACCCAAGAGAGGGAACACAGGAAGTCAAGATTGGATGGATGGATTGAATTTGGAGGCCAAGTCAACACCTCAAACTCATTGTGCTCCTCAAACCATTCCTGAAGCATTTTTGCTTTGTGTCAGGAGCATTATCCTGCTGGAAGAGCCACAGCCACCAGAATACCGTTTCCATGAAAGGCTGAACATGGTCTCAGCAATGCTGAGGTAGGTGGTACGTGTCAAAGTAACATCCACATGGATGGAGGACCCAAGGTTTCCCAGCAGAACATTGCCCAAAGCATCACACTGCCTCTGCCGGCTCGCCTTCTTCCCATAGTGCATCCTGGTGCCATGTGTTCCCCAGGTAAGCGACACACACACACACCTGGCCATCAACGTGATGTAAAAGAAAACGTGATTCATCAGACCAGGCCACCTTCTTCCATTGCTCTGTGGTCCAGTTCTGATGCTCACGTGAGGCCATTTTTGGCGTTGCAGTTATGCCGCTCCATACACAACAAACTGCGATGCTCTGTGTATTCTGACACCTTTCAATCAGAACCAGCATTAACTTCTTGAGCAATTTTGTCTGTTTAATCAGACCACACGGGCCAGCCTTCACTCCCCACGTGCATTAATGAGCCTTGGCCGCCCATGACCCTGTGGCGGGTTCTCCTCTGTTCCTTCCTTGGAGCACTTTTGATAGATACTGACCACTGCAGACCGGGAACAGCCCACAAGAGCTGCAGTTTTGGAGATGCTCTGACCCAGTCGTCTAGCCATCACAATTTGGCCCTTATCAAACTCGCTCAAATCCTCACGCTTGCCCATTTTTCCTGCTTCTAACACATCAACTCTGAGGACAAAATGTTCACTTTCTTGCCTAATATATCCCACCCACTAACAGGAGCCGTGATGAAGAGATCATCAGTGTTATTCATTTCACCTGTCAGTGGTCATAATGTTATGACTGATGTATATATATATATATATATATATATATATATATATATATATATATATATATATATATATATATGTCACAAAATTCAACAAAAATATTTTCCCCAGTAAAATATCAGAAAATAAAACATGAAACAGCAATATTGCATTTTAAAAAGCGCAATAATCTATATATTTTTTATAATTATTTCATCAATGTCAAATAGCTTTTTACTTATTTTAAGCATAAATTAAAGTAGAACAAATAAAAACTACTTGCCAAATGAGGTATGAAATATAAACTTTGTTGAACATTTTCTGAAAATGAATCTTAGTGTTTTTAGCACATGCATCAAGTAAGGCTGTATTGGACCAGCACACTGACACACCGATTGAGGAGAATTTGACAGGAACACACACACACTCACTCACTCAAACATGACGTCCCTGAAGGTCGAAGCATTTACAAATACACACACACACAGTTACTCCCTACAGGTCAGTGAATTCACACACAGCCGAACCCTGCAGGTTGTTTGCTGCATGCGCGCACATACACACAAGCACAGCAGCGACACACACTCTCGCCCTGCAGGGTGGGCTGATTGACAGCTCTCCTGATGGCGGGTGGCAGCAGCTGATGTTTCCCCTCATTTCGTCTTCCTGTTGCCTGGGTCAGGTGACACCCACAGGTGCAATGGTGAGCACCCCTAGAGCCCTGCCGCTTCACTCACATATGGCCTCTGTGAGTGTGTGTGTGTGTGTGTGTGTGTGTGTTTGTGTTGATGTTTATATGCATGTGTTTGTCTCGGAGGAAGTAGGGGGGTCAGTTATTCATAGATCAGAATCACGGAGGCAGAAAGCAGATGTTACCCATCACTGTCAGACAAACGCATACACTGACATTAACGCCACACCAGCTACAGATCTAGTGTCTCGACCGCTCCTGGCCACACATACACTGACACAAATGCCACTCGTATTTGTCAAGCAAACGTACTACTATCATACTACTCATATACAGGACGCAATGTCTCGCGCTCAGGCTTGATCGTGGGTCCACATACACAATAAACCGAAGACGTTGATTTTCTTCTACAAATCTGTTTTGGACTAACAAGAAAGTTTTCAGTTATGAAACTTACAGGATATCCCTATAGTATGTCATATGTCAAACGTTTACATTTTTACAATAAATGTTAATTGCAATGTATGGTAAATGCATTCACACCACCTCTGAGCAGTATTAAACTGTGTAAATACACCTACACTCCATTTCAGATCCACCTTACCTAAAGAACTCATCAAACTGACGTTATCGAGGAAATCATAGAAAATACTGAGGTATTATTTTTGACAACATCGCACACACATTGGGCACACATTGGCCTACCTAGACAGCACTTTAAAGCATTAACGGTGCTCTCCTTGCACCAAATGATGCAAACTAAAGGCAGTAACATTATGCTCCCTTTTAAGGGATGTAATTGTGGCAATATAACCTTCCTTAAAGGCCATTACGGGAAGAGGATGCTACCTAAATGGAATGAAAAACAAAAAAAATGATTCCTTTGATAATGGGCCCTTTTTCTGTTAGTGAAGTGTGTTTACAATGGGCACTTGAGGGACATAGTTTGGCTGTTTATGATCACTCAGTTCTGGACAGTGAGTCCTCATGCAGTCCTTTAGATGGACAGAAATGACATACTCCAGTGATAGAGTGTCCATCATCTGGAGAGATCCTCGAAAAGAGATTTGATTGTTTACTTTTGTTTGTATAGAATGAAAAAACACTTATTGCCCCTTTTTCTGCCCCTACGGTTCAGATCCTGTCCTTCAGAGCTGTAAAAATAATCTTCAGAATTCACAGTGTGAATGTAAAACATTTTAAATAAATATCAACAAAAGCAAATGAATTAAAATCTAATTATTTAAAGAAAAGCTTCATATTATTTTATATTTGATAAAAAAATCATGGATGGATAAAAGTGAAGAAAGAGAGAGGGAGATGCCGAGGAAGAAGAGGGAGAAAGAGAAAGAAAGAAGGGTTAGTTGAATAATTGATATTTGCTGAGAGCGATATGAGTTTTCTTAATGTGCCTCACAGCATTAGCTAAGAGTGCCGCTGTTAGCGTCCAACACCACAGGGCCAAAAACAGACCGTCTCAAAAACATTGCAGCCGCGCGCTTAGTCACACACACACTCAGACACACGCACACACACAGGTTTGTTTTGCTGTCTAAGTGAGGACATTCATAGTCATGAAGACATGAAATGTCCTCATATTTCATCTTTACGTCGTAATACTAGTGTAACACCAGTCTCATTATACACATTTATGTCCTCATAAATCACAAAAACACATACACACTCACACGTAACGCATGCACACACACTCACGCTCATGCATTCACACACACTCGCCCTCTCTAAAATATAAGATTAAACTTATGCCTTATATTTATGAATTAAATCTGTGATCAAGTATGTGTAAGTATCATACTTTATTTTTCTGTATATTAATTAATAAGTCAGGTAAGTACCATTCAGATACATTTTTTAGTAATCAATGTTTTCTAACAAATTGGTTAGGTGTCGAATCTTATTACAATAAAAATACTGTTTTATTAATTACTAATTAATTACTAATTAGTTTTAATATAATATACAATGTCTCTTTATCTCACCCAACATAAATACAGATACTAACACATATATATATACATAATGATCTATGAATGAAATGAATTATTATAAAATCTTCTCATCATTATAAAGCATTCACTGAGTTTAGGAAGTGTGTGTATGTGTGCAATCTTCTTTGATAAATGTGTTGATATTAAAGTAATGATGTACCCTGTGAAAATGTATAACTACACAGCTGGATCGCTGTATTGACCCAGCAGCATGTGCCTGTGTGTGTGTGTGTGTGTTGGCCTAAGGTTGCTCTCTCTGACTCATAATGAAGTTGAGCTGTCATGCTCACAGATGCCTGAACATACGGACACACAATCTACACTTTATCTTCAGGTTCACACACACACACCATTATCTTCAGGTCCACACACAATCATGAATCAGTAAGAGGTTTAAAATAATGTGGAAAAAAGTGCCCAATGAAATATTTTAGTGCTCAGAAGACTTTGTGTGTTTCATTTCAGTACTTCATCTCAGATGTTTCATAAAGAGAAATACAAGAAAACAAATGAGTCTTACAGTAAGAGTACAAAAGCTGGAGTGTGGATGGCAGCTCAGATTATGCAATCTTCTGAGCGAGAAATGTTTGAGTTCATAATGCGATCTCGAACTTCGCAAATTTTGACAAATCTGAGGACAGTTTTGAGACATTTCTTCTTAACTCCAGAGGCGATAAATGTATGATTAGGGGTTTTCCTCAAATAGTCATGCAACTAACCAACTAGTCCTCTGAAGTGCACTGAAAAAAATGACCGTGTTTTCAAGTACAAATATCTAAACATTCTTAAATCAACATTTATTTAAAGTGCCAAGAAATGGTGGGAGAGAGTTGCTATAGTGTAACGAAATAGAGGTGGTAGCTTAGCCTAGAAATCTAGACGCACCCTAGCGGCAGCAAATCTAATCTGCCCGCGAGTGTCGTCTAGCAACTCTCAATACCCTTCTGAGCTGTAAATGGCAAACTCTGGTCGGGCCAATCACATCATGTATAGAGTCGGTGGGCGGGGCCATAATGACGACGGCAGAGTTGCGTTTGCGTGCTGCTAGTAAACAGAAACTGGCGAACGGCGGTCTTTCGAATCAGCTTTGACCGTGACTCTGGAAGACTTGGAGTTGAGCTTTTCTCTGAATAAAGGACAAAGAACGGCACTGAAGTCATTCTTAAAAAGGGAAGATGTGTTCAGAGTTTGGCCGACCGGATACGGCGAATGTTTAATCTATCAACGAGCTCCGCTTCACCTTCGTTGCTCTGGTTGGTTGTAGCGCTATCCTATCGCGTGCAGAGGGAGTTTGAAAGACAACCGTTTATCCCGCCCCTCGGATTGAGCTGTCAATGGTGTTTCCAGACCAAACATCTGGATGTGGGTCTGGCTTGTCAGGCTAGTGGTAGCTCATTCTGAGGGGCATCTTGAGCCTGTCCATAAGGACCGTTTTTTCAAGACAGAACAGATCAATTCTGCTTTAGAGTCCCATGGCCAAAGCCTGGCTCTCTACCAAAGCTAAGCAGGTTTGAGCCAAAATGTGACATGAATGGCAGAACATTATTTGAAAAACTCGATTGTTATGAGAGGATGCTTTAGGGAGGCCAGTAGTGGGTGTTTACTGCCAGGCCTGTATGGCTCCTGAAGTCAGAGTTCATCACTGAGGGCACAAGACTCTAATAAGAGCCATCCTTTAAACCAGTGGTTCTCAACCTTTTTTCAGTGATGTACCCCTTGTAAAATATATTTTCAGCCCAGTACCCCCTAACCAGCGCAAAGCATTTTTGGTTAAAAAAAACAAAGGGTGAAAAAAAGACTTAAAACAGAACACTGTGCCATCAGTGCCTGATTTATTTAACTTTGGAACAGATAAACACATACAAAATTCAAACATTTGGAAAAAAAATCAACCATTTAGAACAACTATAATAATCCATGGCTTAATTTATTGCAAATATTTCTCATTACTTAAATGTAGTGATGCAAACTAATGTAGTGAAAACAGTGACCATATTTCATATTAATGGTAAGCTTACCAGTGTAAATAAACAATTCAATATTGTAACATGACTTAACAAAAACACATTACAAAACTAAAAGAAATATGATAAATAAAACTATTTAAAAAATATTGTAATAAGTTTATACTATATAAATGACTTTTTTTTTACTTCAAAAGTGTTGTTACATTTATGCTTGCAAATCATTCTTACTATCCTTAAATGGTCTTTTAGGGTTATTTTATGCAGAAAGTACAGTGCCTTGCGAAAGTATTCGGTCCCCTTGAACTTTGCAACCTTTTGCCACATTTCAGGCTTCAAACAAAGATATAAAACTGTAAAAAAAAAAAAAAAAAATTTGTGAAGAATCAACAACAAGTGGGACACAATCATGAAGTGGAATGAAATTGATTGGATATTTCAAACTTTTTTAACAAATCAAAAACTGAAAAATTGGGCGTGCAAAATTACTCGGCCCCTTTACTTTCAGTGCAGCAAACTCTCTCCAGGAGTTCAGTGAGGATCTCTGAATGATCCAATGTTGACCTAAATGACTAATGATGATAAATAGACTCCACCTGTGTGTAATCAAGTCTCTGTATAAATGCACCTGCACTGTGATAGTCTCAGAGGTCCGTTTAAAGCGCAGAGAGCATCATGAAGAACAAGGAACACACCAGGCAGGTCCGAGATACTGTTGTGGAGAAGTTTAAAGCCGGATTTGGATACAAAAAGATTTCCCAAGCTTTAAACATCCCAAGGAGCACTGTGCAAGCGATAATATTGAAATGGAAGGAGCATCAGACCACTGCAAATCTACCAAGACCTGGCCGTCCCTCTAAACTTTCAGCTCATACAAGGAGAAGACTGATCAGAGATGCAGCCAAGAGGCCCATGATCACTCTGGAGGAACTGCAGAGATCTACAGCTGAGGTGGGAGACTCTGTCTAAAGGACAACAATCAGTCAGATACTGCACAAATCTGGCCTTTCTGGAAGAGTGGCAAGAAGAAAGCCATTTCTTAAAGATATCCATAAAACGTGTCGTTTAAAGTTTGCCACAAGCCACCTGGGAGACACACCAAACATGTGGAAGAAGATGTGGATCTGGTCAGATGAAACCAAAATTGAACTTTTTGCCAACAATGCAAAACGTTATGTTTGGCGTAAAAGCAACACAGCTCATCACCCTGAACACACCATCCCCACTGTCAAACATGGTGGTGGCAGCATCATGGTTTGGGCCTGCTTCAGCATGGACAGGGAAGATGGTTAAAATTGATGGGAAGATGGATGGAGCCAAATACAGGACCATTCTGAAAGAAAACCTGATGGAGTCTGCAAAAGACCTGAGACAGGGACGGAGATTTGTCTTCCAAGAAGATAATGATCCAAAACATAAATCAAAATCTACAATGGAGTGGTTCAAAAATAAACATATCCAGGTGTTAAAATGGCCAAGTCAAAGTCCAGACCTGAATCCAATCGAGAGTCTGTGGAAAGAACTGAAAACTGCTGTTCACAAACGCTCTCCATCCAACCTCACTGAGCTCCAGCTGTTCTGAAGGGAGGAATGGGCAAACATTTCAGCCTCTCGATGTGCAAAACTGATAGAGACATACCCCAAGCGACTTACAGCTGTAATCGCAGCAAAACGTGGCGCTACAAAGTATTAACTTAAGGAGGCCGAATAATTTGCACGCCCAATTTTTCAGTTTAGGTTTGTTAAAAAAAGTTTGAAATATCCAATAAATTTCATTCCACTTCATGATTGTGTCCCACTTGTTGTTGATAAATCACAAAAAATTAGTTTCATATCTTTATGTTTGAAGCCTGAAATGTGGCAAAAGGTCGCAAAGTTCAAGGGGGGCGAATACTTTCGCAAGGCACTGTATGTGTTTTTATATTTAAGTTATAATTCAGATGTGTGGTAAATTGAGGACAAAACAATTCTGCACCCTTTTGATGCTCTGTTATTAAACACATACATATAAAACAATTAAAAACGAATAGTTAGTATGTTACTACCTTGAAAGAGATAACAAGGATTCTCTTGATATTTGACGATAATGACGCTCTGTCTGCTTGTTCTTCATGAAGTAGAAGAGTAGCGGCGTGCAAATAATCACAATACGATTGCTCCTAAAACCAGCAGCTGCTGTAATGCAGTATGATGTTAGTTGGGTGCTTTTTCCCCAATATTATGGTAGCAGTTTTTGGTGAATACAGTGTAATCACACTTTGCCATTAATGTGTTTATAAGCAACTGAAAAAAAATCACAAATGTCAGAGCATGTCAAAACTTCATAAGGCCCCAAAACAGCTCAGACTCCTGAGGATTAATGACTGCAACAAGGATCTTGGTTTAGGATGGCTCTTATTAGAGTCTAGTGTCCTCAGTGATGAACTCTGACTTCAGGAGCCATACAGGCCTGGCAGTAAACACCCACTACTGGCCTCCCTAAAGCATCCTCTCATAACAATCGAGTTTTTCAAATAATGTTCTGCCATTCATGTCACATCTTGGCTCGAACCTGCTTAGCTTTGGTAGAGAGCCAGGCTTTGGCCATGGGACTCTAAAGCAGTACTTGATCTGTAAGAGAATTGAGCAACTCTCTCCCACCATTTCTGCTAGTCTAACTGCACTGCTATGGCAGGTTTCTTTTCTTTTTTTTCCAGTCTCCTACAATTGTTTTAATAGTTTCAAAAACGTTATTTTCTCATTGCAGCATCAGCTCTTTTCTCACAGTGTCTAAAACGGTTTGATAAAGGAGTCAGTCTCTCTAAACCCATTCTTTCTGAGAGCCTGCTCTGCTCTGATTGGTCAAATGACTCAGTCTGTTGTGATTGGTCTACTCTGCTCTGATTGGTCAGACGACTCAGTCTGTTGTGATTGGTCTACTCTGCTCTGATTGGTCTGACGGCCCAGTCTGTTGTGATTGGTAAGATGGCCCTTTTTACTACGATGGGAATAAAAGACAAGAATCACAGCAAATATTGCTCTTTAAGGGCCCCATTTTAACGATCAAGTGCATGGCACATTTAGTGCATGGCGCAGTCGTTTTCAGTTCTTTAAAATAGCAACGCGCCAACAATGTTCCTGAACACATCTCGTCAGCATGGCCATGGGTGAACAGATGGACGCGAGTGCATTTGCTATTTAAAGGGTCATGAAACCCCCCTGTTGCAGCTGTTTTTTTCACACCTTCGATTTGAAAAGGCTTGTTAAAAGGGGAGTGGTCGACTGTGAAAAGGTGGGATGGGTATTGTGTGGAAAGAGGGAATGATTTGCATAAATAGGGGAGTGTCATATAGGTGCATTAAGATTAGCGATACCAACAGCAGCAGTTAGAGCGATTCTGAGACATGTTCTTGGTTCCCGTTGGCATTGTTTACAACAGTGAGATTAAATGAGGGATGAGTTTAGCGAATGAGAGAGCTCTGAGACATTAAGTGGCGTGCAGCAGAGATCGCAAGTTTTTCAGCTCTTCAAATCAGCGTTCAGTGAGAAATGAAAATAAATGTTATTCTGTATAACGAAATATTTTGCAAACGTGATAATTAAACTATATTTGTCCAAATATGCACGCTGTTTGGCAACAACGCGCCGACGTGATATGACTAAGAGAACATGAACCACTCACGAACATGCTTGCAATGCGATAGAGGTGTAATGCTGCCTTCGGGTGCTCTCGGAATTATCGTAAATACGAGTTTCCTAGGTAAAAATTGCACATGAACGCTCTCACATTTTGAAACTTGAATGCAATGATTTCATAATCACGACTTCAGAAGTCGCAATGATACAATTTCCGATGGCACGTGAAGGCAGCATAATTCTAGATCGGTAATAGCGAAGAGGTTTGAGGTTTCATCGTCTTGACAGCGCCTCTGAAGCACAGAGCGACGCGCTCGGTTGCCGTGACGATCCGCACTGTCTATCACTCGGCAGCTAAATCTATATTTGTCCAAATATGCAGCACGCTGTTTCACTAAGAGCCTGAACACATGTGGTTTAGTGCATGTCAATGACCACAAATAAAACGAAAAGGTGGCTTTTGATTCTTGTTATTTCATCAAAAATATGGTTCATTAGCCTATAGATCGGTTATTTTGCACTCCTAACATAAATGAGATGGTCAACGCTTGCAGGTTCGGCGTGCGATTCCTCAGGTTAATTTTACTTTACCGAGCCTTTGTACCAAAGGCTTCTACAGACGGCGCCGGTTACAGCTCGCTCGGCGCCCACGTTACTTCGTATCAGCACAACGCCTCACTTTCCTCCGTGACTTTTCGTACGCTCAGATTCCGTGACGTTGCTTCGACTAAACTTTTCAAACCGGAAGACAGAAATCGCTCTGAAAAATGCAAAAATAAATATGTTTCACTTATGAATTAGAATAATGAGTACCTTTAGTTTTTTCAATGATGTGCAACCTATATATATCTGTTTATATCTCAAAAAAAGTGTTTTGGGGTTTCATGATCCTTTAAACAACGTACCACTGAAGGTGAAAATGAGGACTACGTCTGGCTGTTTCTAGCAACAAAACACTTGCGTCGTGCATGGCACCACATTGCGCAACATGTATGATAGGGCACTTACGCTGCGATCACACCAAACGCAAATTGAGCATCTCTACCACATCTAGTTTGACGTGTAAACATTTTGAATCCATGCGCACGTCCGCAGCAAATCGGACGCGTGTAGAAATCGAGCATTTGAAGCGAAATAGACGCTCTAGGTGAAATATGTACTTAAACACCATATAAAGTTATGAAACTTCCCTTTGCCCTCAGTCAAAATGATTTGGTAGGCAACAATAGATTAATTGGACCAATTTATCGCCCATTAGATGTACACAAGAAAAATTATTTGTCATGTTTAACCTCTACAGAGAACGGCAGAAGGACTGGCCGAGGAAAGGCTGCTCTCGCCGGGGTTAACGAGCACTGAGCGCCTTGTGGATCTCACTACTCCAAAAACGCATGAGTATTCTTTTTAAATAGGCACTGTCTTTATAAGGAACCCACATATTTTAGCTTTAAACAACTACATTATCAATTGAAAAGCATTAAAACTACATTTAGTGAAAAAATAAGAATTATTTAATTATATGCAGGGTTTTCATCACGTCACTTTACCACGTGACAGCAGCAAGCAGGCTCCTCATTGGTTAATGCGAATTGACGCCAAAGTTCACATTTTTCAACTCGGGCGTAGACGCGAATCATTCGCTCCAGACGCTCTATTCGCGTTCGGTGTGAACGTACCTTTAGTCTTTAAAAGGCACAGTTTATTACCATTACTTAACTATAAAACGATATGTTTAAAAATAAAGTTTTAATATGAGCTCTTAATCATACATTATGACAACTTCTTATTACCTGTTTAAATATCATAGAAAAAAAATATTAACTGTTTTAATGTTTTGTTTATGTATTTGAAGAGAAAACAAACAAAGAAACCCATAACACGTACTAGATCAGTGTCAAGTCTCTTAGTCTGCATTTACATTTAGTGCACACATCTGTGAGGGGGAGGAGCTGTGGAGGGGGAGGAGCTGTGGAGGGGGAGGAGGAGCTGTGGAGGAGGAGGAGGAGCTGAGGAGGATGAGGAACTGTGGCGGGGGAGGAGGAGCTGTGGAGGGGGAGGAGGAGCTGTGGAGGAGGAGGAGGAGCTGAGGAGGATGAGGAACTGTGGCGGGGGAGGAGGAGCTGTGAGGTTGTTTGCTCTGATTGGTTGTTTCTAACCGGGAGCGGTGTATTTCTGCAAATGGCAAATAGGACCACAGAGGAGCTTGATTTTTTCACATATTATCTGTCTCATATTCTACTGTCAGGACATAATGCCCCCGTTCACACTGCAGGCAAAAGTGGCCCAAATCAGATTTTTTTGGGGTCAAGTGACCAGGTCAGACCTCTTCAGAGGTAGTGTGAACACTCAAATCTAGCCCAGATCTGATTTTTTCAAATCAGATTTAGACCACATACATATGTGGTCCCGAATCAGACCCAGATCTGATTTTTTTCAATGCGGCCTGTGTGAACAGACAAGGATGATTTGATGTGACTTTTACGTCAATCTATGTCGACATTTGTCACAATTATGCACCGTGAGTTAGCCCTAGACACAACAGACACAGACAGTAGTGCAGTTTTAAAACTTTAAAACTCGCAAAAGAGCGTTTCCTTTATATTCATTGCAGCTGTCAATAACTTCAGTACAAGCTCAGAGAGTTCTGCACTGCAGAGAAAACTCCTGTTATAATCAATGAAGCTACACTGCACAATGAATCTCTTATTGACCTTACATGACATCGAAGTTATTGAATTAGGTGGCTGCTTACCAGGTGACATCCACTACATACATCTGAGCAGTTAATAGCATTAGCTAACTACTGCAAGTGGCAACACAAGACTAAACATCATCATTGAAAACACAACTCTCACGTGTCAAAACATGCCCGAACATCACACTTTCTGCAAGTAGCGGTAATAGTTTTGGACCAGTGATAAACCCTTTGTTCTTGGCTAAAAAAACAACAACAAATTTGCCAGGACAACAACACGATATTTCAGGACATTTTCTCTTATTTTTCCAGGACTGGAAAATTTGTCATGAATTTTCCAGGATGAGTGTACGGGTGTATAATGCTTTTTATGTGATTATTTAAATGAAACTGCAGTTGTTTATACTGACATGCTGTCGAGTCAACAAACAAAAAATGTAATTTTTAAATGAATTATTCCTCATAAAAGCCCTACATTGTGCTCATAACAGAGGCAGGGTTTCTCGCTTTCACCTATAAGTCGTAAGTTTCTTCTGTCGTTCTCAGTCTCCCCCACGCACCTCCCCTCGCTCTGTTTCTACAGATGGTTAGGCCCTACGGATCACGCTGTCACAGTTCATCTCCTCTCGTGTGTCTGACAGCACGCCTGATCCTCCAGGAAGGGCTCAACCCCCCCTACAAACACACTGACATTTCTCAAAGGACCTGTGCTCATAAACACTCACAAACCATCTCGTTCGCTCTCTATCTGATACGCGGAGGGGAAAGCGTGACACATATCGGTCACTGGGATCCTTCGGTGATGTGATGACATTAGCTCTTTCCAGATTAAATCATGTATTTAATGCACGCCAAACATGGCGGACCTCCATCGTGCACAATTCATTTTCTTTATCAAAATTGTTCTTTGCAAAAAAAAAGAAAAGAAAAGAAAGCAAAACATTCCAATAACAGTTTATTTTACAGTGTCATTGTTTCATGTTACATGTAATTACTATAAATCATGGATTATTATAATGTAATTAACCCTATTTTAAGATGTCATTGTTAGTGTAATTATAGATTTAAGTACTGAGTAATATTAATTAACATTTACTTACTATAGGCTTAGGGTTAGTTGCATGTAACTATGCATCATTTACTATTATTACTATGGTAAGTAATTATGTAAAAAGGAAACAAAGATCCTTAAAAACAAAAAAAAATCTAATGTTTTACAGCAGAAATGTAATTTGTTTTCATAATTGAATTATGTATTTATATCAAGTGCTATATAAATAAATGTGACTTGACAGCATAAACACTTTGTCAATGGAATAAAAATGTCATTTAAATGAAATAGTTAATTATTTTAATTCAATTTGAGATACACTCTCTGACGACAAGTCTTAATATGTTTAGATCAGTAATTGATAAGACTTTATTATAGTGTCTGTTACACACATTACATGTACTTACTACAGCAATAACAGTAAATTATGCATAATTACATGCAACTATCCCTAAATCAAACCCTAATCCTAACCATAACCCTATAGTAAGTACATATTGTCAGAACTTCAAATGTATAATTACACTGTAACAATGACAGCTTAAAATAGGTAAAATATTTTTTGCAGTCTTCATAAAAAAAAAACATTCAATTTAAATTCCATACAAAACATTTTTTAAATGGCAAATGCGAATACATGAGATTAAAAAATGGATTTCCACTACATTTTCAAGGTTAAAAAAAAGCACTGACTACTCAAGATCAAACATCATATCTATTTCCTCAGAGACAACCCATTAACTTCTCACAGAGATGTCGTTTTTAACTATTGCAGTCGTGAGTGAATTTTGTGGCTAGTTTGCGTTAAAGATATTAAATTATGCAGGTTGTGGAGAGAAACCACTGCATTACGCTTGAGAACCACAGACGGACCCGACCGCAGATACACTGATGAGCACAATACCGAAACCATACGGAGAACTGAAGACTTTTAGATTATTCAGAAAGCTTATTTTTCATACCGACTTTCAAGCTTTCTCCAACCAAACCGCATTTATGTTATTAATGATTGATGGTGGCTGGCCTTTATTTACCGATCTGTCATGCACTGTTAGCAATGCACATTAAAACTTGATTCTGCAGCTTTATGCTCGTCTGCAGACATAAACTGGGTCAAACCGCAAATGCAGAGAGCGCGAGTCAGAGACGGAGAGAAGTCCATAAAGTACACCGCAAGGTTCGGTGGAGTTTCTGATGGCGACGTTACATTTCAGAAGAAAAACTGTCCATCCAAACATCAATCATTTATTCACCTTCATGTCGATCCAAACCCGTTTTGTTTTCTTTTTCCTGTGGCACAAAAATGGACATATTTTACACAATATTCTGGCTGCTCTCTGTCTTAAAATAACAGCGAATGACAAGAAATACAAGATTTTTTTTAAGTGAACTATTGCTTTAATGTTGCAATTGCTATGTATTGCTGTTAAAATTGCAAGTTGTTAATATCTGATTACTATTCATAATAAATCAGCATTATTTTTTATTAAATATTTTTAATATTTAATACAATTTTATGTTGTAATTTTTAAATATGGTTTAATTTTAATTAGTAATAAAACCTTTGTTGCAATGTTTTAGGCAATACAATATTTAATTTAATGTAACTTATTTAAATATGGTTTTATTTCAAAAAACGTAAGTTTTGCGCTGCTTTTGCCAATATAATATTCAATGTAATTTTTAACATAGAATACTTAAATACAGTTTTATATAAATTGTTTTGTTTTATAAATTTGAACTGCTTTTGGCGAAACAATATTTAATTAAAAATGTGTATATATATATATATATATATATATATATATATATATATATATATATATATACTTAATTTTTTACTTAAATAGGGTAATCTGATTGTATGTCACATTGTTTTTTAAAACTATTTTTGTGCTGCTTTTGGCAATACAAAGGAACAATAAAACACAGTAAATTTAATCTGAAATAAATCCATAGTGCGCTGCATTAAGAGTGCTAAAGTTTCCATCGGTGACTTTAAATTGCACTGCTGCCCAATTAAGTAAACTGTCCCGCCACGGCGAGGCTATAGTGCCTCGTCTTCTCCTTAATGGACTGAACCGGGCAGGTTTCCTAATTTGGACCCACTTGAGCTTGTGCCAATAGCAGGGAAGGCAGGAGGGGCCTGTGCCTGATTGTACTGCCCCAAGGCATCCCTCCTAGAGAATATATATATCTGCCTCTCTCTCTGGTTCATCCATGTGTGTATGTGTGTATGTGTGTGAGTGTGTGTGTGTGTGCGCGCATGCATCTCTCTCCCCTCATAAAACACCCGAACGCACATCAGCGGCCGCCTCTGGAACGCAACATGACACAGACGCGCAGCAGGTAAGTCCAGCCGTTATCTGTGGATAAAAGTTATGATGTAAGTTTAGAGCAGATTAACCGCTTTAGTTGTACTTCCTGTGATTGTGGCACGTATCTGAAGCCCTTCTGAATGCAGCGTCGCATCAGAATTACTGAGATTACAATCAAATGAGCATGGATTAACTTTTTTTATATAAAGAAGCTGTGTGTGATGTTATGTGAAGAAACGTGTTGTATATGATATGCTACTAAATGTGTAAAATAGACATCAGGGATAGTTGTTGCGTGTTATACAGTATCTCTATATAAGGTCAAGTAAAAAAGTCTATTTACACAATCTAGGGGTGGTTTTGTGTGCCGGTTTCAAATAGATTTGTTGTGTAACTATGCGCAAAACAAAAATTACATAGTTGTAATTTTTGTAATAGGTCTTGTGAATAACTGAACATCTACAATTACATTACACCTGGAAAACAAAGTCAACTGCATTAAAAAGTTAATTCTAAGCAAAAAGTTAATTTTTTAAAATAAATGTTTGGTCGGGCCACGTTGCCAGATTTTTATGGGGGCATTGAATTAAGTACAAAGTTGTCTTTTTCTGCTGTTTCATTCATACTCGTCTTTCTTTTAAAATTTAGTTATAAAATCTTTATAGGTTGTTTAGTGATAATGTACCCCATAGAGTAAGATAACAAAAGGTCAACGTGTGTTCAACGAATTGTATCTTTTTCTATAGGCGACAACAGCTTACTATACAACAGCTATAACTACACAAATAAAATGCTTAGAAATATTTACTTGAGTTAATCGTGAGACATCTCGCCCGGGCTCTTTGAAAGGATGCCATAAGTAAATTAAAAATATCTTTTATATGATATTGTTAATAAATATATGTCATTATTGACCATGGATTTAAAAAATATATATACATGCTGAATTAATAAAACAACTTGTTTTTAATTAATTGATTTGCATTTATTTTTTATTAATATATATTTATATTATATAAATATTTATTCAAATATTTATATAAATTATATAATCAATTTAATCATTTTAATATATTTATATAATTAATATAATAATTTAATAATAAGTTAAATTATTATTATTATTTTTTTTTTATCAAATCGCATACTTGAAATAGACAGACGTTTGCACGCGCGAGAGATTGGCAATTAACATTAAATGTAGACTAATATGTCCGAATCAAAGCTGAAATTAATTTTAGATAGTTCTTTATTTTCTAGGTCCTTCATAAAGAGTCAAATTGAGAAAACTTCAACTGTCATGATCTAACTCATTCTGCTGAACTACTGTGGAGGTACGAGCCACACACACACACACACACACACACACACACCCTATCATCCCCAAAACAATGCTCTAATTTCAAACTTAAACTCTAATTTCAAATTAAAACTTTAAAATATATTACATGCCAGGATATCCTAAATAGACAGTTTGCTTTTCAAGCAGTCCATCCGTTTCGTTCGCTGTTCTCTGTGTTTGTGTGTGTTCTCAGTTCTTGGATTCCACCACAGTAAGTCGATGCTTTTAGCAAGCGTCCCTATTTAAGCGAGACAATACATATTTAACACACAATGATCAGAGTGTGTCCATGCGAGTGTCCCACCGAAGCCTGAGGGCCTTAAAACTGACACACACATGCACACCACAAAGAATGTCCCGCAGTGAGAACAACTCTAAAATAATTTTATTGATTAACGCTAACAGCAGCATTTGATGTCCAGTTACAACCACAGAACGGGATACTGCAATATGACCAAAACACACACACACACACACACACACACACATAAACGCAGTTAAAGCGCAGGCAGCATTTAAAGACAGCAGAAAGTTTCAGAAGTGATTGCATTATTTCTTTGAGTGCTGTAATAGATGAAAGTTTGGTGAAATTCCTCGCCACTCGTCTTCTTTAAACCTAAATCACTCCGGGCTCTCGCTGTCTCAACACCCCGAGATACGAGCAACAAAACTCACGCCTCAAAGCGGGACATTTCATCCTCCTCTTCGTTTCCTGCCTGTAATCTGCTTCATTTTCTTCTCTTTTCATTCCCTCTTTCTACCCAAAGGAAAATGCCAGGAGCAAAAAATAAATAATCAAGAATAAAGAATACTTTTATCATTACAGAGAGGCGTTTGAGTGATTTCATAGCCTTTGCGCTTCTCTTTTAATTACACCATTATTGAATTGCTTTCACCATCTCCTATTATTAATGCTTTTATTAACAACAAAGATTATTAGTTAAATTACATCAGTGCAGTTGGTTCTTTCTGAAAGACTGTAGATGTAGCAATTAAATTAAAACGTAATTAAATGTTGCTAATTAAATAGTTTTGTTTGAACTAAATTGCAACAGAACTAGACTTCTGTTCATATAGACTTCTGATAGTTAATATGAATGAAAATATAAAAATAAATAAAAAATTGAGAATTTTATTTATAATCTCTCAAATGTTCATTTTATGCATATTTATCTAGATATTAAAAAGTGAGGAATATTTAGTTGTTCTATAATACGTAATGTTAAAAAAAATCGTATATCTTAATCTTATATTGGAAAAACAATGATCAGATCGTCTTTATGGCATTAATACATATGTGAAATCCCTTAAAACATGATTATAGATTATAAATCTTTTTTGAAAATAATAAAAACTCAAAGATTGACTTTTCTTCTTATTTCATACATTCGAGATTACAGTAATTACAGTAAAGTAAAACTTCTCTGATTGAAGAAGACAAAGAAAGTGAACCAAACTCAAGTGAACTGGGCAGGAATGAGGAGAGCACCGAGACGAGAGAGACAGATGATGGTGGTGGACAGACTGATAGAGCGGGCGAAAGAGCAGTCAATCTGCCTTGACCCACATTCTTCTGCTAACGATGCCTCGCGGGCGTGATGCCAATCTCTCATTAACACACATACACACGGGCAGCCTCGCGTCCCTCTGCCCTTTGTCAGGATGTGCCTATAGCTGACCTTCAGGGTCCTGCTGTAAATACTACAGTGAACATGAGAGCCACGCACAGGTGCAGTCCCCTGCAGAAACACACACACACACACCTCGCTGGTGCAACCCTGGACGTAATGAAAGGTGGCAGATAGAGGACTTTCGGCAGTTCTGAGAAAACCAAAACGTCTCTCATCATCTCTTCTCTTTGTTAAAGTCTGTGCGAAAACAAAAGTGGCTTCATTTACTTTCTTACGACACGTTATGAACGATTCATCAGTACACAATCTTTCATCAAGCCTTCTTATTTTTCAACCACCTGTCACACAGACACTTTTCACCAACCAATCAATTCCTAATGAATAAAATCAAGTCCTGTCAAAGTATCACATCACAAGGGTTGCAAGCAAACACTAGTTTCACATTGACTTTACCTGACAATCTTTTAAATCGAATTCTGATCATTAAAATAAATATAATTGTTTCTACTGTTGTCTTTGTTAACTTATATTTTAAATAACTAAATGTCATATTTTAAAATATTATTGCATTATTAAAATATTTAGTTTACTGTAAAAATATTCTGAATTATTAAATAAAACAATATAAAATATTATTAAAATATTGTTTAAAAGAATTATCTGAATAATTAAAAATAATTAATTATAATATTATTAAAGAATTAATATTTTGTTTAGTAATTATCTGAATTATTACAATCAAAAATATTATTAAAATGATAAAATAATAATTTTCCAATTATTTATCACGTACATTTTTTAATTATTATAATATTTATAAAAAAATATTATATATCTCTTAAATAATTTAACATATAATATTTATTTTATTTACCTGTAATAATATTCTGAATGATTGAATGCAATAATTTAGATTATTAAATTATAATTTTAGTTTTTTATAATGATCTTGATCATTAAAAATTATTCTTTAAAATATTATTGAAGTAATATTTTGTTTAATAATGATCTGAAATATTAAATATATACAAATATAATCATTTAAAATATTATTAAATGGATAAAATATTAATATTTTGTTTAATAATATTCTAAATTATTATATAAGAAAATATTATTAAATTATTCTAATATTTGTTTAGATAATTAAATAAGTATTTAAAATATTTTAGTAATAATTTTTTTATTATCCAAAGTTTAATCCTATATTTTCTTGATTTTCTCAACAGCTGAAATCTGATGGCTGAGTTCCTGCATCCCAGTCCTGACCAAACACAAGTTTACCGTTCACACACAAACACGTACTCAATGTAAACTTGTCTTCAAACAACCACACATAAACAAACACAAACTCCTCAAAAATTTAGCTTTGAGAGGAACCTGTTTTCATATCTGGGACTGAATCTGATCGCACCATGTCGAAGGACGACTGTAAGGTGGGCTGTAAACACAAGGAACGCAAGCCCAAAAAGCCGCACTACATCCCACGGCCGTGGGGCAAACCCTATAACTACAAATGCTTCCAGTGCCCGTTCACATGCATGGAGAAATCCCACCTGTACAACCACATGAAGTACAGCCTGTGCAAAAACTCCCTGTCGTTGCTCATCGAGTCCGACTGGCCGTATAAAAAAGACCAACTCCGGCTCCAGCAGGGAGCCGTTCCCTCCCGTAGCCCAGCGAAGGGTCACTCGGAGCAGGCCGCAATGTCAGATGAGCCCTCGCATTCAGCTGCGAGTCTGGAGGTCGAGGAGGCTGAGAAAAGAGAAGCTGAAAGAGAAGCAGAGAAAGATGACGAGGTAATGGAGACAAGCGGCTCTGCGGTTATGAGTCCCGAATCTGCGGAAGCGTTTTCCAGAAGCAAACGATCAAAGCAAGAAGCTGAACTCGTGATGGCGGATGTGTTCTCTCTCGAGGAGCAACTGTTACGAGCACGCTCAGTTGAGGTGGAGTCAAAGCTTCGACATTATAGGCTGTCTAAAACATGTCTGTCGGGATCGGCAGCTTTGCTTTCGGAGCAATGGCGCATCCTCAGCAATCAGACTTCCGGTGCAAAGCCCAAATCGGATCCGGTGGCCTCATCTTTGCCATGTTACCCTCCACCGGCGTCAACGGGTCAAATTGAATGTCCCGACACAACTGCTTTCAATCTGTCTTTGCTTGGTGTTGGATACCCACTGGCTCCTGGACTCCTTTCATACCTAAACCCGGCACTTACGACAGCGAATCCAGCGAACACAACCACACCACTGCCCTTCTTGGCATCAACCGCACAGCTCACCCATGCACAAAGACACTCGGAGCGGCCTCTGCTTCCTCCTCACCTATATTATCCTTTCCTATGCGAGCACACCTTCGGTTCAACGCCATCCTCGACATCCTCGGAGGCGAGTAAACTCATCAAACCGCCCGCCGTAAGCCTTCCGCCACCTTCATACCCTCCTAAGTTAAACCTGTGGAAAGTCCCGGCCCTGCGGCCCAGCCAGACCTCGCCCGCAGCCTGGGGGTCTCCGACCCGGTCCTCCCCGGAGCCGAGCCACGCTGCAAAAGAAAGGATACGATCGAGGGAAGGAAAGACAGGCTGGCAGCAGGACGCTTCCTTCACCAGAGAGCAAAGTCTGAAGAGGACAGCAGCATCGTTGGACTCCCATGGTGCACCAGGGGAGAAGAAACCAGCACTTGAATTCGCCCTTGACTCTCTGAAAAACACTCAGAGATCTACATCCATCGCCTCCCTGATGTCCAGCAGGCTGCCTATACACAACAGGTAAGAAAAGAGCCCTAAAAATGATAGGTCTATTTGGCTATTTACACTAAGTGAAAATTACAGCATTTTCTTAGGGATTTGCTATTTATATGTGTACATTTTAGCGGCATCTAGTGGTGAGGTTGTGAATCACCCACCGCTCACCCCTCCTCTTTTCAAAGCACATAGAGGAGCTACGGTGGCCGACACAGGACAAATATGTCATCATCAGAGACAACAGAGAGTAACTAGCGCTCTGTAGAGAAGTTTGTCCCTTTAGGGCTACTGTAGAAACATGACGGCGCAAAATGGCGACTTGACTCTAAGGGGACACACGGTGTGTGTAGATAGAAACGGCTCATTCTAAGGTAATAAAAACATAATCGTACATTATGCAAAGTCTTTATACACCACTGAAAACATAGTAATGAATATAATATTGCATTTCGGTCAATAGATCCTAATAAATATTACACACTGCACCTTTAAGGGAAAATAGCAGTATTTTCTTTGTAATAAGTTAGATGCTACTTATACTTATAGACAGTGGCAGATACCATGTGCACTTTAGTATTGTTGTACATTAACAGGATACAATAATAACAGAGTGTAAATTATTGTATTTATTAAAATCATAAAAAAATGCCACCTTATCGGGACAATAAAGCTATCCCAACATCTACCCTTGACCTATAAAACACTTCATTACTAAAAAACACGTTGGACACTTTATTTCCACTTTTCGATTTTGTTCTTATTAAAAAGAAAACCTTGCCGATCTGATATGTTATGGGTAACGGGAGTAGAGCGAGTTCGGACGTCTGTTCTGCCACACACTTAATCCCTATCTGAAATCACATACTTTCCAGAGTAGGTACCTATTTTCAATAAATAATTACTTCACGACTGCTAAAAAAGTGTGTTCTATATAGTACGAGTGTGTGTAGTATGAATGTAATCCGGATGTACTGCATTCGCCATGTCGTCATTATCATGTGACCTTCCGTGTCATTTGCATCACTTCACCGCCATTCACAAATCCTTTCCCATGGCCTCCTGGGATACTTAAGTTTCCATCGTATGCACACTTCAGAATCTAACCAGAAGTTTAGGTCTTCCCTGGACTGTGAATTCGGATATACTTCTTATGTCACATACTGTTTTTCACCTACTATACAGTAGGGAAGTATGTGATTTCCGTAATTTTGCCTTGCCCAAAATAGACATCAGTGGGCGGAGTTAATGTAATTAGCCTCTGCCAACAAGGTGCCAACACTTAGTGTAAATAGACACTCTGAAAATGGCAACACTTGAGGCCTATGAAGCCTGTTGTACAATAATTAAAATAAATAAATATATATAAAGACACTTTACATCTGCCACGTCTTGCTTGATTCTTTTTGTCTATGCATTACACGCTCAGGACAGAGTTGATGAATGGTATTTAGATACAATTAAACTGTGTTTTCACAGCCCCCGCAGTGACGACTCGTCCCCGCTGCATATGTCTGAACAGCTGGAGGCGAGACAGAGAGGAATGGAGAGAGACGCGGACCCGGCAGCTGCTCTCCTGCAGGATTTCTCCACATTACTGCAGCAGTACCAGAACACGGAGCAGCGCGCCGCATCGCTGCCCGAGCAGTGCCACCTGTGGGCTCACCTGGGAAAGATCCGCTCGGAGCTGTCGCACATTCAGCAGGCGCTGGAGCGCACGTCTCGCAACAACGAAGGGCCGCTCGATCTCTCCCTCAAAAAAGACCCTGCGGGATTCACAAACGGAGATGTCGGCGGAAGAAGCGTATTGGGAGAAACAAAAGACACGGGAGATGAAAACTGCTCAGAGAGCGAGGAAGAGGACGAGGAGGAAGATAAAGACGACAGAGACATGGTGGAACGAGGAGGCGGTGTTAAAGAAAGGCAGAAGTGCTCACTAGAAGTGCTGATGAAACTGAATCCGTCCCAGGTGCCCGTGGTGAAGACAGAGGTGCTGTCCGACGGCGGGCTGGCCATACGGGCCGGGGCGGCTGAAGCTCTGTGGCACAGCAGAACCACAAAGTGTGAAGCCGACTCAAGTGTCCTTCTCTGCTCCAAAACACCCAACAGACCTCCGTCAATTCAACATCTGGACACGCTGTGTCCGACCAGCCCGCTAACAACCACCGACACGATGGTGTAGCAAACACGAACAGAAAGAATTGAGAAGAATAAACATGAACTTATCATTTATATATGTTTGGACACACTTGACTGACACTTCCTGTTTCTTATGATCTTATACATTTTCATCTAAAGGCTTTTATTGTGTGGAGCCTTTACAATTGAAAAGTTTGGGGTCAGGGAGATTTTTGTTGCTGTTGATAGAAATGAATACTTTTATTTAGCAAGGATGCATTAAATTGATCAATAATGACACCTATAATGTTAAAAAGATTTTTATTAGAAATAAATGCTCTTTTGAACTTTTGATTCATCAAAGAATCCTGAAGAAAATGTCACGATTTCCACAAAAATATTACGCAGCACAACTGTTTTCAACATTGATAATAATAATAAATGTTTCTTGAGCAGCAAATCCTCATATCAGAATGATTTCTGAAGGATCATGAGACACTGAAGACTGGAGTAATGATGCTGAACATTCAGCTTTGATCACAGGAATAAATTACAATTTAAAACATATTCAAATAGAAAACAGTTCTTTACAATTGTAATATTTTGCAATTTTTAACTGCATTTTTTGATCATATAAATGCAGCGTTGGTGAGCAGAAGAGACTCACAAAATCTTACCTACACCAAACTTTTGAACACTAGTGTATATAAGTACACTGTAAGATTAACATGCTATATAAAACGCTATGCGATTTGCAAAGTAAACGGTTGTAAAGATTATGAAATAGTCTGATATGAAATATCAAGTAAAGCGAAGACAAAAATCAAGCACCTTATGCCAAAAAGAGCGGATGGAGAAGGACAAAATACATGCACTGACTGAATGATTATTTCAATTAAAGTCCAGTTACAGGACGAAAATTATTAAGCATCAATGAACTACAACGCTATGTATTTAATATATGTTTGTAATTTATATTTTCTGACATATTTGACACATTTAATTTATTTATTTAGTATTCTTCCATTATTTTTTTCATGATGTTCTGTGTTTTAAGACTTTTTGTCTTCTGTAAATAATCATTTTAAATAAGATAATCTAAAGAGATGATTGTTTCACACAATAAAACTTAAGGATACAGCAAATCTCACATTAGTGATTCATGAGTGTGCATTACATGTTCATTTAAGATCTGTACATAAAACACCCTGCAATAAAAACATCAAATTATATTAGTGCTTGTGTGTATTTTCTACATTGCAAGACAGTGAAGACGGAAAAGATTAAGGCGAGATGCGGTAAACAGCATGACTGCGTAACACACAGAATAAATACTACTGGACAGATTGTGTGAAAGAGGTTAATGTTTCGGTTCAGGATGTCGGGTAAAGCGGTTTTAGCTAATGCGTGGTGATACGGTGCTTACAGGTGTTTTGGTCGTGATTCGTGACGTGTTGCTCTGCTGTTGTAAAGGTGAACTCTGACCGTGAGCCGTACCTGAGCCGAAGCTTTTCCGCACCGAAAGGTCAGAGCTCCAGGGACGAGCCGGTCCACGAGCATCACACACCACACCCGACCCTCTCGCCCGCTTTCAACACATCCACCTGAAAGGTCACCTGCCACAAACAAAAGTGTCAAAGAGCAGCTGTGCTCCACACAGCGGTCAAACACAGACGCGATCCATGATTATTACTATTATGAATATGGTGTAAGAGAAGATTTCTTACTTTTATTTGAATAAAATCAATGCAGATTAGTTTAACCTTAGAACAATTATTAAATTGATAGCTCCCCCAAACATGTAAATTGATATGATTTATTCACCCTCAAGCTATCCTAGGTGTATATGACATTCTTCTTTCAGACGAACACAATCAGAGTTATATTAAAAAATGTAACTTTACATTTGCATTAACTATACAATAAATATATTAAACATTTTTTAATATAACTCTATTAATCTGAAAGAAGAATGTCATATACACCTAGGATGGCTCGAGGATGAATAATTCATGGAGTAATTTTAATATTTGCAAAAAAATAGAGCAAACGTAAAACAACTAAAACTGATTTGACATTTGCTAAAATAAATGGTTTAATACATTTTGTGATTTTAAACATTTGGGATGAAATCATAAAATGGGATAAAAGCATAATACAACAAACTTTAAACCAGCTTAAAAATATACAATTGTGAATTATAATGAATAGATTGTCCATTGTTCCTTTTCTGTTAAATTAATAAAGCAAACCTAATTAGATTATTATTGTTAAATTTGTTCTATTTTCAAATTCTATGAATAACGTTACATTTCAATTACAAAGAATCGTCCAATTAAATAAAATAAATATAGAAAACAATATAATCAGGTCTAGAAGGAGCTTTCATAGTAAAAAGTAATGCTGTGGCATCTTCTTCATTAAATAAGACAGAAAATGTAGATAAAAGATACAAATAAACAAAAACAAGCATAAGATGATGGTGCCTACAATGTCAACTCATTTGCTACGCATTTTACCAGCAAACACGTCAAATAAATGTAACAAGTGGAACTATAACATTTTATCATACTGATGTTATTCCCAGGAGTTCTTAGGGTATTTGTAGTATAATAATATAATTATTTACATGAAGTTTTACAACCTTCCCGCGGTAAATCTTCCTCACTCCTTCTTACCTGCAGATTGTGAACATGTAAAGCTCAATCGCGCCCTCTAGTGAACATAAAGCGGTCCAGCATTTGCCAAAACTCAAATAAACGTCATGTTTCAGATGTATTTTCTTAAAGTATCACATATGAAACGGTTTAATTGTACGCCACAACAGCATCTATAACTTTAAAATATATATACACGCCTCTGCGTGACTCTGTGCGACTGTAACGTTACATTTCTAACGTTAAACTGTTCAAAGCTTCCAATATCACATATTAATCACGCATCATACAATAAAATATGAGCATCAACCTGTAGCCACACGAGATGACAACCATTTGAAGCACATTTCTGACACTGCGTGTTTTCAGGTTATCGATATTATTGGATGATGATCAACCCATTGTTTGTGTCGTTTCTTTTTTCAGTTAAGTTACCTGGTTATTTCACCGCAGTGCTGTAGGGGGCGCTGCAGATATACTTACTTCCCTGCGCTCACCCGCAGTACAAACCTCGTTTCCGGTGGACTTTTAGAAAAAATATATATCTTAAAATATACTTTTCACAGTCTCACTAGTTTACTTAATCTGTCTACTAACTATAAATATTCACCACAGGGGAATGTCGTATTTTGTAATTTTTTCCGAAGAACATTTTCACCAAACTGTCTAAAAATTTGCATTGAGTTGAGAGGATATAATATTAGGCTAAATAAAAATAGTCATTACTACGACTAATTATTATGTACTATTAATATATCTAACTTATAAGACGTTTTGCAAAACGTCATTTATTAGTTTGATTGGAAATAATGCTCAATAAAGCCATTGACAGTTAGGCTATATTTTTCTGTTTTTTCAAACATAACACTTAATGTAAGTTATCATGGTGCACAGTAACTCTTGATTAAAACTGTAATTTTTTTAGTAAGTGTTGTTTGTGATGGAAAGACATACTAAAGGATAAAACGTAGCCCTACATAAAAAGTCCCTACATTTTTAAAAAGTAGCAAAAATTATAAAGGCAAAGTAAAAAAATATTTCCCAAGACTGTTTTAATGAGTCTTTTAAAACTTAGTTTTATTGAGGGGAGAAGAACAAAAAAGCCTGGGACAAACCAGATAAACCCTCACATGTCTTGCATTCTGATCAATCCAATCACCAGGATTGGATATTTAATGGTTTCTCTTTTTTTCACTTAAATTGGCTCCAAATGCTTTTTGGTAGAGTAGCAATGTCAAAAACCATAAACTAGATCTCCAAGCCTTCAGTCCTTTAAAAAAACTTGCTAAAAGTGGAGCTTTCTGGATTATTTATTCAAATTTCCCTACACAAAGCAACTTAATAGATAGCATTTCTCCAATCACATCTCTATAGATCACATTAAGATTCTGTGCACAAAGCAATTATCATGTGTGTGTCCAGTTCAGCAGGAAGATTAAGACTCTGATCCCATAAGCAAACACACACATAAACATAAACACACACTATTATTCAGATCTGCACAGCTGTGACGTTCAATCCCCGGCAAATCACCCAAACCACCAACGTCAAGATCTGCAGTATCAAATACTGACACGCTAAAACCTTCACAACATCACCGTGATGGATATTTACATACTTCTCTCTTGGATTGTCATCTCAACACTTGGCAAGCTCTTTTTCAGGCAGTTGACACTTTTTAACTAAAACTAGAAATATACAAAATATTTTCTGTAATTGAAATAAATATAAATATTAGATAAAACTAGAAATTTAGCTTTGGCAAAAAACTGAAAAATGTTTTGAATAAGTTACAGTAAATAAAGCTATAGACTTATTTAAGATAAACTAATAAAAATAATAAAAGCACATAACATAATTTCAAAAACTTAAACTAAAGTTAAACAAAAAAATTGAAAATGCAAAATCAGAATATTATGCAAACCTGCATAAAAAATCTGTTACATTTCACAACTATACTTATACCCATTTAATCTCACTTTATTAAGCAATGTCTTTGACGCTGAACTTCGATGATCTAATTCAAACATACAAATAAGCAAAAATAACCGCATTTGTGTTTCATTTTTTCTTTTTATCGCTGAAATAAATGTTTACACGACAATGTACGAAAAACAGATGACAACTTGTCTAAATGATCCCCATTCACACAAATCTGCTAAAATGACTAAAAGGGCTGTATTATGCACGCCCTACTCGAAGATATAATGTGCATGCGTTAACATGTAACACGTATGTGTGACGATAACGTTTTCACAGATTCACGTTTTTGTTATTTACATGGAAATCATTGGGCCACTGAATCTGCATTAACGACAACAGCTGGGGCAACAGCCTTAGTCCTAATGGGTTGTTATCATAGCTATCAAAATCCAGTGTTCGGCACTTTGCGTACTTGAGTTTTTGTTGTAGATGTCTAAAAAAAAAAAAAAAAAAAAAAAAAAATTGTTGTGTATTGTGCTAATTAATTGAGATTTCTTACAGCTCTTACAGGTTGTTGGCCTTGTCTGTTTCTTTGCTTCTATTTACTCTCCCCTTTTTTGTAAGTCGCTTTGGATAAAAGCGTCTGCTAAATGATTAAATGTAAATGTAAATGTAAATGTACATGGAAACGGTAAAGTTCAAAGACTATATATAGGAAGATGGTGCACTCTGATTATGAATGGGAGAAAGAGCAACGCCCATATGGTGAATAAGTCCCGCCTTCTAAACAAAAGAGCCAATCATTGATTAGTAAAGTCATCACATCACTGCATGCACATTAGCTTTGTCCAGTTTTTTGTCATGATTCGAGTGTTTAGAAAGTTCAGTCGCAAGCTTTGCGAACAGTTTTGGAGAATTTGATGGTTTTGATGGCATCGTTTTCAATCGTTTTCATGCCTCCAAAGCGTTGTTGCTGTAGCTTGGATGCCAGCCGAACTTAGCCCCGACCACAACATTTGAGGTTGGGAAGTTCGGTCTAAACTCTAAACTATGCTCGTACCAGAGCTTTTTGGACCGATCAAATTGTCGGGGAGCTGCTTTATTCAATTATTAACAGTAACGTAATCATCCACGTCACCAAAGAGCACTTTGGTTGAATTTGTTTACAACAAAGATGGATTCCGCTGGAGAACTGAGATGTGTAGATTCAGCCATCGTGTCTGTGATATCGACAGCGCATTCATTTTAAAAGAAGAACAGAGAACTGTTGAGTTCTTTTGACAACTATACGCCGCTCAACATACACTTACGCCGTTGCGGTTGCTCTGATTGGTCAATCAAATTGAGTGCAGAGGCATATTGTCTCAACGCCCCATAATCACAGCCCAATGGAGCAGTATCAGACTCGTATTCTGACTAAAATCTGAGTATGATGGCATCAGGCTACTGTTGATGTGTAAATTAATGGCCAAAATCCATAAAAAGCTTCTTTTTTTTCAGATGAAAACTCTCATCTAAACATACCCTGAAACTGTTGAAATTTTCATCTTCTCCTTTAGCATGCATGAGGCTTATTCATTTCACTTTTGGTGTTAAAGGGCTCTTAAATTTGCCTTTAAATAAAAAAACCAAACAAGTAAGCCCAGTCCAGGAGAGGGAAAAGTAACCACAAAAGTAACGTTAACACATTACTCATTACATAAAAAGTGCCTACGTAGGCAACGCAATTAGTTACTTTTTTATGGAGTAACTTTCCCCAACATTGCCCCAAAGTATAGCTAAGTAAATCCACACACAATGACCTCCCTGACCCTGCCGTATTCATACTTTTGAACTTTTGCACACCGACTGTTTCCTTGAAAACTAGAGGAAGGAAAAAGAGAAGTCTGTTTCTGTCCGGTTGGCACAGTTTCAGGTAATCCTGCTAATCTGAACAAGAGGTGCCACTTCACTGAGCAGGACACAAAAGACTGCAATGTCCCACAATTACACTGTGTGTGTGTGTGTGTGTGTGTGTGTGTGTGTGTGTGTGTGTGTGTGTGTGTGTGTGTGTGTGTGTGTGTGTGTGTGTGTGTGTGTGTGTGTGTGTGTGTGTGTGTGTGTGTTTGTGCTTTGGCAGCCTGACAGAATGTGACGAACGGCTCATTCATTGACACTCATTCATAAGTACCAGTGTTTCATCAAATCAAAGTGTTAATTCACTTCAGTCTCCGCTGAATGACAGTGTGTTCAGATGCATCCAGCTCTCAGTCACGTGTGTTTTTCTGGCATGAGTTTGTCTTTCCTGTACTAGCGAGGGGTCAGCCCTCAGCTGTGGAGTCAAAGGTCACACACACCCTCTAATTAATGTTTCCTGTTTAAGGAGGTGTATAAAAACTCCCTGCCCTGGGGAGACGCTTTCAGTCACACTGCTCGAGCATTTACATCAGTTTATTAGTGAAGCTTGCGAAGACAGGCATCCCTTTTATCAGTGCACATATTTAGGGTTAGTGATTTGAACAAACCCCAGACGCTGAGGATTAAAATGGATGTGTGTGAATACCTCAATCTAATAATTTACATAACATATTGCTTGAAGAAAAGAAAGAATATAAAACATAAAAAAGTGTTTTTGAATGCACAACACGCCCCCCCCCCCAGTTGTGCACAAACACATGCATGTAATCATATAATTAGAAGATTATTAGAATTAAATCACACAGTGTAAGTATAATTATACCTCACACACACATAAACACACCTGTGAACACAAAGATAGCAGGATTCACCCACAATAAAGAGGGAAGGGAATTCCCTCTAAAACATGAGCCCACCCCCAACACACACACACACACACACACACACACACACACAAACACACACACACACGTCTGGTTCACTATCTTTGTTGGGACTCTCCATAGATGTAATGGTTTTTATACTGTACAGTCTAAAAAAAGCTGGACTAAAAACAACCCAAGTTGGGTTGAAAATGGACTAACCCAGCAATTGGGTTGTTTTAACCCAACGATTGGGTTGTCCTAAGATTTACAAAAAACAAACCAAATTGCGGGGTTAAAACAAATCAAATATTGGGTTAAAACAACCCAATTGCTGGGTTAGTCCATTTTCTACCCAACTTGGGTTTTAACCCAGCATTTTTAACTGTAGATTTTCTCCCCCTACACTGCCCCTAAACCTACCCATCACACACACACACACACACACACACACACACACACACACACACACACACACACACACACACACACACACACACACTCACACACACACACACACACACACACACACACACACACACACACACACACACACACTCGCACACTCGCACACTCGCACACGCACACGCACACGCACACGCACACGCACACACACACACACACACACACACACACACACACAAAGAGTGGGATGAAATAAAATGATACACTCTTCAATTAAAACCATATCAATTTCTAGTTCCGTAAAGACATCTTTTATTCTCTAGTTCTCGACTATCAGTGCTTTAAAGAAAGCAGAAACAAAAACACTGATCTGAAGAACCTGACGAATGAAAGAACTAAGCACAATTGTGTATATATTTTAAAAGTGACAATTAATTAGCAGCCACAACAAACCCCTTCATTTCAGACCGTTATAGTCACAATACACACTATAACCTTATCTTACGGGTCTGATGCATCTACACACAGATCATTAAGAAGAACGCCTCAAATAATTAGTAACACCTCAATTTCTAAAGCTAGACCTTGAGAACCAATAAGAACACTCACAACAAGAGCCAAGTTGCAATGCTATAGACAAGTGATTAAATATAGTTATTTATTAGTAGTAGTTGTTATAATCATCATATCAGGATGATTTCTGAAGGATCATGTGACACTGAAAACTGGAGTAATCAAATAAATGCAGCCTTGGTTGTGTTCATTATTCCATAGATTTGACTACATGAATATAGATGCATGCAATTATAATAGGATTGTGCACGCATTTACACTAATGCATGTCAACTGGTCGAGCAGGAACAGTATTTGTGATTGGGGTGATCAAGGCGGATCTGCATTTCAATGAATAAAATGAAACATTTAGACCTGGACAGGACATGATTTTAACTAACACTTCCTGATGTATTTGTGTGTAAGCTGTTTATAGCAAACAATTCACACAACACAAGCTAGTCAAGTCAATTGAGCTTCCACTCTTGTACATTGTAAATGTGACAAAAGCGGCTCTCTTTCAGTTTGCAATCTTTTCAGTCGTGTTTTCAGAACGAGTGGCGGTAGCATCTCTCCCCCGCTGTGTCTGCAGTGGTGAGCCCCTGTGAGGCTAAACACACACACACACACACACAAACACACATACACAGTCGTCTAAAGGGTGTGTATGTGTGTGTTTAGCCCCTGGGGGAGGCGGCTGGGCCGATGAATGAGAAAAGACATTTTGGAGGGAACTTCTTGTCGAGTCAGGAACACAAAACACACCCTCGCGCACACACACACACTGTTGTGTCTGGTCAGACAGGGGTTTGACCCTGAGGGTGCTGTGTGTGTGTGTCACAGATGTGCTATCGGTTTCCCTCCAAAATGTACTGATTTACAATGTATCAATGACAAAAGAGTCAGTCACTCACACAACACCGGCCGAATGAACGAATAACAGGCAGAAAACGAGGGCGCAAAAGAGACAAACATCTGAGTTTGTCTGTTGTTCTCGCAGAACAAACCTCGCTGTCAAACGTGATCACTGATGGCTCTCCAGCTGTCAGGACATTCACTATCATTTCAACATTTTAATCTTCATTTGATGAGTATACACTGCTGATCAAAAGTTTGCAATAATTCATATCTGTTCGTTTTTGAAAGAAGTCTTATAAGGCTTGATATAGTCATATTGTGAAATATTATTACAATTTAAAATTAAAGTTTTTTATTTGAAAAAGGTTTTAAAAAGAAGCAGAATTTACAGCATCTGCACAGAAAAACTGTTATTTTAAATTGTAATAATGTTTTACAATTTACTGTATTTTTGTCAAATAAATTAGACTTCTTTCAAAAACATTGAAATGTAATTATTCTAAACGTTGATCGGCAGTGTGTATGCTACACTTCAAATACCATTCATATATTTACAATGAGAAAGCAGAGATCATGATATTTCATGAATTTAACACAAAAAAAAGTGCAGCTATCATTTTAAAATGGCTTAAAACCTTTTCATTCAAAAATACAGATGAGCTGATCAGCCAAGAACTGTTCTCAATCAATGAAGTAATGTTCATTAAATATTTTAAGAATCAAAATTCACACAATGGTTATTTCATAATGAGTGTTACAGTTGCCCACAATCAGTGTGAGCATCTGTCAGATACATTATACAAACGAATAACCTAAAATATGAAACTCATAGGAGTTTAAATCCAACGCTCTAAAACCTACAACAGCAGATGAAAATAATGGACATTCAGGACAAATGGCTTTTATTTCTCAAAATCAACTTGCTGTTAAATGTCCTCTCAAAGTGAAGCAACGGTGAGGCGGTTTAGCCGTCCGTCCGTCCCACTAGAGCTGTCTCAGTCTGTAACTCAACACTCCTGCACAGATCACCTGTCCTGTGATTGCTCTTTAATGAACAAACACATCTACTCCTTTTGTAACTACTTGTTCTCACAAATATTTTGAAAAACCGAGGGAAAGAAATTGTACATACAAAGCACAAAAACAATGTGCATATACCAAAAAAAGCATACAAAAGTGCAAAACAAAGTCTACAATAAGTATTATTAAACCAAAAAAGTCAAACAGACATACATACAAAAGTACAATTAAAAAAAATATATATATATATACATTTTTTTTAATTGTACTTTTGTATGTATGTCTGTATAATAAATATATAAAATTGTATATATCTGTATATATAAAATTATGCATGCAGACGTACAAAAGTACAAAACAGACATAAAAATACATACACATAAACAAACAAACAAACAAACAAACAAACAAACAATCAAACAAACAGGCATACAAATGTTTTATATATATATATATATATATATATATATATATATATATATATATATATATATATATATATATATATATATATATATATATATATATATATATATATATATATATATATATATAATAAAATATAGAAATCTCTTCTAACTATTGACACATCGGAGTCGAGATTTATCCATCCTATAGAGAACTGTAAAGGATGAGACTCAGGCTATGAAAAAACATCATCAGCACAATACGACTGGTAACGTTTGCTTGATTTAGTGACAATACAAAAGAAAAAATACTGTTGAGGAAAAAGAAGAGCATTGTGTCGTTGACCAAAGGACTGTTTATATTCATCTTCTGTCCTCAAAACACATTCACTTCAACCCAAACAGAGCACAGAGTGTGTAGGTGTGCTAATGCGTGTGTGTGTGTGTGTGTGTGTGAGTGTGTGTGTGTGTGTGTGTGTGTGAGTGTGTGTGTGTGTGTGAGGCTCTTTCACGCCTTCAAAAAATGCGGCAGGGTGTGTTTTCTGATTGGCTGATAATTAGATAAATGAAACACACTGACAACAGTGATCTTTGTGCAAGTGGACCTGTGTGTGTGTGTGTGTGTGTGTGTGTGTGTGTGTGTGTGTGTGTGTGTGTGTGTGTGTGTGTGTGTGTGTGTGTGTGTGTGTGTGTGTTTGACTAATGATCTCTGACAACACAGACTCAGGGGTCAGTCGGGGTCAAGGCAGGAGGTCAGAGGGCAGCTTTCCAGAGACACTCAATTGCTCTATCATTAAATCGTGACATGCTACCATTTACCTATCCGTGAGCGAGTGTAATTCTTATAAAATCATATTCTCTTAAAAACAAGGTTTATCCTCCTGCACTTCACATCGGATCCAATTCCTTCAATCTCAGCTGATGTATTTCGCCCAGCCAGCTCTATTGTGCTATTATTAATCAACTCACACACATACAAACACACTCAAATCCCCAGGGAATCCCAGGCAATCTATTCCTGAATTCCTCAGGAACTCAGAAATGGCGGTAAAATTGTCTTTTGGGTTTGAACTGACTCTGACTGACTCTTTCAGCGTCTCGTCTTTGTATCCGAACCCTTCCATACGCATTACCATCACAAACATCAGACCCTCGCTGACCTCCGTCACAAAAATGAAGCGCTAGATTAGAAAACACACACACACACACACACACACACACACACACACACACACACACACACACACACACACACACACACACACACACACACACACACACCACACACCAGTGAGGGGTTCAATCCTGAGTTTTGTTGGTCAATTTGGTGGAAAACTATTCGGCTGCACTGAGAAGAAATGTCAGCACAGTAATGCGGCTCAGGATCAGGCCCTGACTAAATCAAATAAATGCTTGTCTTATTTCGCCTTCATTTATAAAACCGTGTCTGATGAACTGTAAAAATTTACATGAAAATACTATTTTGGCCCTGTCCACACGAACACGGGTATTTTTAAAACCGCAGCTTTTTCTACGCGGTTTGGCTGTTCGTCCACACGCAAACGCTGTATCCGGTTACTAAGGCCCTGTCAAAATTTCAATCTAATTTTCCAAAGTAAATCCTACAGCAATTTTGCAGTTGTAAAATGAAAACAGAATGTTTGCTTGTTACCAGGGTGTTGCTATGCAGTTGCTAAGCAACCATAGAGGCTTTTAAATCTCACTGCTGGTGCATGTTTCGGTCAAAAATGACTGATTTTTTTATTTTTATGAAATCATTCTATTATATTTTAAATTGTAATATTTTTTATTTAATCTTTTTATTTTTAAGGGATTTTATGGTAGTAAATAATGAATGAATGAATGAATGAATGAATGAATGAATGAATGAATGAATGAATGAATGAATGAATGAATGAATGAAGGAATGAATGAATGAATGAATGAATGAATGAATGAATGAGGCATTTATATAGCACTTTCATATGTACTACTGTACACCAAAGCGCTTTACACTCATGTCAGGGGTCTCTCCTCAACCACCACCTGTAATATTTATGCAGTAATTATAACCCATTTATTCACATTTTGATCATGGACATAAAATTAAATTTCCAACTTCAAACAATCATAAATCTTGAATGCTTTGGTGCACAGACCGAAGATGACACTTGGCAGATTATTGCTAAAGGGAAAAAAATATTGTTATGAAAAATTCACAAAAATCGCCTATTTTTATATTTAATATATATATTTTCCAAAACGCATTTAATCTAAAACTGTGAGAAACCAAAGCCAAACCTAAACAAGTTTTAGGTTGAAAAAAAAGAGCTTTCAGAAAGATTTAGTTTGACTTGTACTCTGGTATTGTTCGCGTGTCGCTCAAAAATTACCTTTTTTTTTTCAATTAAATGATTATACTATATTTTAGTTAGATTTATTTATTTATTTAATATTTGGTATTTGTAGGGGATTTTATGAATTAGATTTACGCAGTAGTCATAACCCATTTATGCACTTTTTGAGCATGGAAAGGAAAATTTTGAAACTGTCAACTTAAAATTATAAAACTATAAAGTATATTTAATATATCTTTTCCAAAACACGTTTTAATCTAAAGCCATACATATAAACAAGTTGTGTTTTAAATTTAAGGGTTAATATCTCAAAAAATAAGTTTTCAGTAAAAATTTGTTTGACTGACACTTTGGTACTGTTCGAGTGTCGGTCACAAATAATAGTTTTTATATTCAATTAAAATGACTATATTATGGTTTGATAATTTTATTTTATTTTAATATTTTGTATTTTTAGGGATTTGTTTTTTGGTATTAAATTTGTTTATGCAGTAATTATAAGACATTTATTTACTTTTTGAGCAGGGACCTAAAAATAAAATTTCCAACTTAAACTGTCATAAATCTATAATGTATATTTACCGGTAATATTTACCAAAACATGTTTTACTCTAAAACTGAGAAAATCCAGCCGCGAGAAAGAATTTGTTTGGGTGCAGTACCAAAAAAATCCACTAAATGAAATAAATCTCTCATTCATTTGTAAATTGCTCATTTTTGACGGCGAACAGATACATGGAAGTATTTTTTTCAGGAACATTTAATCATGATCCCTGATTCATGTCCATGATTTTTCTGAGTTCAAGACCTTTACCAAGTTTCGTACCATGCAGATGAAGTTTTTTTAAAAAAGGGCAAAAATGACCGAGCAGGACCAGAGGATTAAAGATCTCATCTCTTTCTGTGTAATTTATGTATGCATTTGTTTTGTACTTGGCCTCGTGTTTGTAAGGTGTGTGTAAAGCGCTGTGGCCAACATGTGTTGTTTTTAAATGTGCTTTAGAAATAAATGTGATTGATTGATGTATGGAGCACAAACGCTGCAGGACGACACACACTCAACTAGAGGACTGGTATACTGTTGAACACCACTAATTACAGTCACCTATTCAATAATGACATGATCACTGCTTTCACAGAGGTCCTTTACAGCTTGTGCCACACCTCATGGACTATTTCTGCTCTGCTTGTGTGAAAAGACCACCAACTTAAGGAAGTCTTTGCAATAAAAGGTCCTAATAATGGTTAAAAAAAATCCCCCAAAAATTGAAGTTTTATTAACTAATTTCGGGAGAAGCACGTTCAGATAATTAAACCTAATTAAACACAAGAGGAGCACATTAAACTAATCAGTTAATCAATGATAGGAGGTGTATCAGCCGATTTACCTTCCTGTCATTGACAGTTTACCATTTGACATTTTGACAGACCACCACCCCTTCTCCTCACTTACTCAACTAAACTCCCATAAATATCAAAACAATCATAAAACTTGCAGTCTAGTTCTAGACTATCTTCATCACGGGGGGGATACTCTGGGTCAGGGCCGTACCCACCATTGAGGTCCCCGAAGTCCGGACCTCGGTAATTCTCCGAGGTGTACATAATAGAAGTTGCAAAATAATAGCCTATTAAGGCGGCGTGTACAAACAGGTGTTCTCGCCTCGCCCGGCGTATGTTTTCAATTGTTTCCAATAGATGCGCCGCACTTTTCAATAGCGCGGGTTTTGTCCATTTTTACGTGTTGAGCGCCCACAGTTTAACTTTGAGTGAACATCAATGTCCAATCACAGTGGAGGAGAGGCGGGACAAATGCCACAACCACCAACCGGCGCTTCGAACAACGACTGATGTTTGACATCACGACACCGCGAGAGCGCTTAATAATCAGGGATGCAAACTAATAACGTTTTCTTGACCTGGTTTTCTTGGAAGCCTTCAGTAAATTTACATTTACAACTTTGTTTTTACCGATAGAGACGAAAATGAAAAGAGTGCTTCAAACAAAGCTCAGCTTTGAAAAGAGAAAAGATACAGGGCAAGAGAAGGAGACTGGGGGGAAAAAGAAAGAGAGAAGATGATGGCGATGAGACAGAAAGGGCAGGTACACTGTGCTCAGAATAGAAAAAGCATTAGCCTACAATATATTCCTAATTGCTACACATAATGTGATTCTCTTCTGTGAAATCCAGGCTAAAGTCTCATCTAATATTGAGATTAGGAGCATCACATTTTGATTTCACTCATTGGTTATATTTTCACATTGATTTCTATCTTTGACATGATCTTACTCATTCAACATTAAATATATCAAGGTTATATGTTCAAATAATATTCTTTACATAATGTAAATCACAAAAATTTACTTTAGCTAGGTTTTCAAAGACGGAGTCACACATATGTCGTCTTCGGCTCAATTTAACAACGAAACTGATTTTCTGATTTTCTAATTTGGAGTCTTTTTTTTTGCAACATTTAACCAGATTCTCATTTTTAAAAATCTGTTGTCTTCTTAAAATAATTTATACTGCACACTGACATTTCAAGCTACAGTTAGCTGATTCTTTGATTTTCTTATGTCTTAATATGCATATGTAAAGGAGGGAAATGTGTTTTTTTTCAAACCCTCCAAAATTCATATTTGGACCTCGGTATTTAGAAAATCCTGGGTACGGCCCTGCTCTGGGTTCGGGAAAAATTTCCGAGGCACTCCCCGGACAGCACGCCAAATACACATAATCTTTACTGTATTTAAGTGATGTAAGTGTGAACTTGTGAAGATGCATTATTAATTGAGAATAATTGAAATGCATCTTACTACATTTTTAAGAAACATGGAAAGCTTACCGGGCAAAACTGCTCACTTCAGAACTCCATTATGAGGAGAACGTTGCTCCCTCAGCTCAGGAGACGTAATGTAGTCCTCCGTTTCATTTAAGTCTCGTGGTCTCAGATGTTTCTCCTGATGGACACATAAGAACAGACACAAATGAGTTGAATAAGAGAATAAAGATACACTCTTAAAAACAAAGATCCCAAAAATAATGCCTTTAAAGAACTTTTTTCCACTATAAAGAACATTTTGTGGAATGGAAAAGTTCAATGGATGTTTAAGGTTCTTGCTGGAACCATGAAGCCAAAAAAAAAAAAAATACAAAATAAGAGTGTTAGTCTGATTGCTTGTATTGGCATTTATATGCATTTGCATCTGAAGTTTAATTGTTGGTGTTGGAATCACTGAACTCAGTATGAGCCGCTGTAAAAGAGATGACTGACTAAATATGGATAGAGATTTCTCTCACAACACTTCTTAGTCTGAAAAGCACATTTAGAGGAGTGTGTTTCGGGAAAATGACTGAGTGTGTAAACAAGAGCTCGGGAGAGACGAGAAGGCCAATCTTCCGCACACACAACCGACACTAAACACACACACACTCATACTCACACACATGTAATAGTGTACTTTCACAGATACGCCACAGCTCTCTGCTCAGGTTTCTTTACTCTCGTTCCTCTTAAATGTTGTAAGAATATTTAACCTGACTTTAGCACATCACTGTCAATCATGTCAATATATTAATTATAATAAAAAATAACAATAATAATAATTCCTCTGCCTGGTAATGTAGCTCATGTGAAATGTGACAATGTAGACTTAGAATTTAGTGTCAGAAAAATGTGTTTTATAATGAATATTTGAGCAAATGAAGTACACTGGTGTTAACCTCTACACTGGCATGCAAAAAGTTTAAGTTTAAGTTAGGTTTAAATGTTTTTAAAGTTGCATTTATTTGATAAAAATACAGTAATTTTATTATAATTTAAAGAAACTTTTTTCTGTCGTAATATTAAAATGTAATGTATTCCTGTGATCAAAGCTGAATTTTCAGCACCATCACTCCAGTCTTCAGTGTCACATGATCCTTCACACTGTAAAATGTTTTTTTGGTTTTTGTTGGTTTAACTTAAAAAAGTAAGTAACCTGGTTGCATTCAAATTTTGAGTTTATTGAAATAAAAAATTTGAGTTGATACAATGAAGGAAATTTGTTTAATAAATAGAAACTCAAAATATTATTGTATCTAAACCACATAAAAAATGTGATAAATCATGAAAATAGCACTATTTGGCATGTTTCACTGCGTCATCAAAAATAAAACACAATTACCCAATATGCTTACAAAATCTTTTAATAATATTTTAATAAAGGTTGTCGAAACTCAAAAAAATGTCATTGTATTAACTCAACATTTTTCTAAATATTTTTTTAGAGCACAGAAATCATTCTGATATGATGATTTGCTGCTCAAGAAACATTTATGATTATTATCAATGTTGAAAACAGTTGTGCTGCTTCATATTTGTTGTGGAAATCATGATACATTTATTTAGCTATTTTTATTTCTTGCTACTCACTTATTTTTCATCATGCAAACAAAGTATGAGAAAAAACTTTGTTAGCTGAATTCTGTGTCTCGTCCTTCCCTCCATCTCCCCACGTCTCTAAAGCTGTATTTGTGCATTTCATCAGTTTAAGTGTGTCCACCCATCCTCCCATCCTCCCTCCCTCCCCCTCCAGCATTCACTCGTTCTCTTCTTCAGTGACTCAGACGGAGATATCTCAGTGCTCTCTCTCTCTCTCTCTCTCTCTCTCTTTCTCTCTCTCTCTCTCTCTCTCTCTCTCTCTCTCTCTCTCTCTCTCTCTCTCTCTCTCTCTCAGTCTGGACTCCTCTCTCTCATTGTGTGTCCGCTCACATTAAGCGTGATTAGCTCACACCCTCTCGCATACACGTTCACGCAGCCGTATTCACAGACAATGAACGCATGCCAGTGCAGTTTGACCCCTGAGAGCCGCATCTCCTCCCCCTGCCGTCTAAAATATCTCCAGTCTTTTGAGAGAGAAAAGCCCGTCAGGATTCTTTAAACAGGCCGCATCAGCAAGACGCCACAAATGATCTTTTCAACACGCATACGTGTCCTGCTGAGCAAAAGACCCTAGAAATGTGTCTCATTTAGAGTTTCAGAAGAAATATATGCAGGGTTAGGGTTAGATCCCAAATGTGCAATTAAAAAAAATCTCAATGTGAGCCCAAACAGTTTACACCAAAGGCTGTTGTTTTCGTACTGTCTCGTATGTAAAGAGGAGATCGTAAACACAACCACTTTTAAAATAGACGATACAGGACAAATGAACTTAAAACATACAAGATCATTACAAATCACACTGTCGACACTGACCTAATAAATTTGCATGTGAACTGTACGAAGATGCCATCCACGAATAAAAGAAGTTAGACGAATAAAACATCCTGAGCATGCGCTAGTGGTAAACAGTGTTGGGGAAAGTTACTTTGAAAAGTAATGCATTACAATATTGCGTTACTCCCTTAAAAAGTAACTAATTGCGGTATTTGGTTATTTTTTTAAATAAAGTAATGTCACGTTACTTTTGCTTGTTTTTTATAACTAAAAAGTTCTATTTTGGGGCAGATGTAAAGGTCTTCTGCACTTATTTATTTTGAGGACTACTAACAGGTGGACTAGATTAGGAAATGCATTCTCACATTTAGACTATAACTACTATAACTGTCATATTTCCACAGCACACAATGCCTATGCACTTATGATTTCTCTCATTGGAACAGTAGAGGTGTCAGTCAAAATATGGGAAAACAAAATAACTTGTGTCAAAAGCAAGCGGCAACCTCCCGCGATCTCTCTTGAAGCTGATACGGAAGTATTGTAAACTGCAATTCCTCAACTGGCCACTAGAGCGGCTCCAGAAGGAGCAGAATCTCATTGAGCCCCATGTTAAAATGCCCAACTTTACAGCAGAAAAAAACATGTTTACAGCCTGGGACAAATTGTGGTTTTTGCCTATACGGCTTATTTTGACCTTCATGACAACTGTGAGGGGGGTGAATTTTTTTATAACTCATTCGTTTACGTTATATAAATCCTCAAAGTTCTGCATAATTAAGGGCGTGGTTACTTTGAGTGACAGGTGGATAGCCATTTATCTGCCGTCTATAGTCATTGCGTCACCTCAGCTCCGCACACATCCCGCCCATTTTCTGTTATCCGGGAGTGACAGGCGATGTCTCGCTCACAAGATGGCGACGCCCAGCTCGCCCCTACTTTAAGCTTCAGAACGGCTTATCGGAATCCTATGGGTGAGGTCACGGACACTACATCGATATTTTTTTACAGTCTATGGTCAAATGTAACTCAGATTTACTAGTTACTTGAAAAAAGTAATCTGATTACATAACTCAAGTTACTTGTAATGCATTACCACCAACACTGCAAATAGAGCGAGATGAATTGTACTTTGGCAATTATGTTTTTTTATATGCGCTGAAAAAAAGGGGAGGAAGTGAAAGAGAAGAATATATAGACGCGGACATGACTAGGGGAAAAATGGCCAACTTGGCATGCCAGTTTTGTAAATGGAGCTTGAGGTAAGTAGTTTTAAGTTTTACCGGCATTTCGCAAGCATTTCATGTTGCACTTTTATTGGCTGGTCAGTAAACGTAGGTCGTACCAGCAAACACACCGAGAGACGATCATGCTGAATTTATGACACTGTCAGAAAATGACCAAAGGCTATCTTTGATCGCAAGGCCGTGACACCGGCCGTCTTTGAACCTCTCTCACTGTATGACGTTTATACGACCACCGTTTATGATCACAGAAATCTCCATGATCTGGGACAGCCCAAAATCGTACAATATGTATCGGGAATAACAGGCAAACAAGAACCGGGAAAACAGAAACCAAACCAAAACAGAGCATACACGTTACATGTACACTCATTAATATTCATAAAATAAAGTTGCTTCTTTTAATTCTGCTGGGTTTGCTATAAGGATTGTAATATAAATTGTGATTAAAATCAGCGAATGTCCTTCAGCTGTGTGTGAAATAGTTTCTCCATGATTGACAGTGATGTGCTAAAGTCAGGTTAAATATTCTTACAACATTTAAGAGGAACGAGAGTAAAGAAACATGAGCAGAGAGCTGTGGCGTATCTGTGAAAGTACACTATTACATGTGTGTGAGTATGAGTGTGTGTGTGTTTAGTGTCGGTTGTGTGTGCGGAAGATTGGCCTTCTCGTCTCTCCCGAGCTCTTGTTTACACACTCAGTCATTTTCCCGAAACACACTCCTCTAAATGTGCTTTTCAGACTAAGAAGTGTTGTGAGAGAAATCTCTATCCATATTTAGTCAGTCATCTCTTTTACAGCGGCTCATACTGAGTTCAGTGATTCCAACACCAACAATTAAACTTCAGATGCAAATGCATAACATAAATGTGAAGGGAAGCGATCAGACAAAGGTTCTTTATTGGCGGTGATGATTCCATAAAGAACTTTGAACATTTATGGATCCTTTCCATTCCAAAAAAGGTTCTTTAGATTTTTAGAATACATAGCAACCAACCACAAATCAACACACTTTAGCATCTGCATAACAACGCCCAAGCAACCACACAAGAATCCGTTTTTTAACAGGAAAGTATCTGACATTTCCTCCAATTTTCCTTATGTTTTTTCAAAAATGTTACGTTTCTAACAGTTTCCAATTTTCTCATTGTGGCACAGGAATAATGCATGCATGAAAATACACAAGCGTATCAATAATGTGATTGATATTTGACTTAAACTATCCTTTAACAGTTTGGGGTCAGTAAGAAATTAATACTTTTACTCAGCATGGATTCATTTAATTGATCAAAAGTGACAGTAAAGACTTGTATAATGTTACAAGTCTGATTTATATTTAAAATAAATGCTGTACTATTAGTCAAAGAATCCTAAAAAATGTATGACGTTTCTTGAGCAGTAAATCATCATATCAGAATGATTTCAGAAGGACACTTAAAACTGGAGTAATGATCCTGAAAATGCAGCTTTAATCACAGGAATAAATTACATTTTAATATATATTTACATAGAAAATATTTTAGACTGTAATAATATTTTACAATATTTTATACAGTCAAATAATGGTGAGCAGAAACATCTTATTGACCCAAACTTTCAACATATATATGTCCATACAGCTCTGTATAGTAATAAAGCAACCTATAAGCCAAAACGCATCCCATAAAGTTGTACCAAGAGTTATGGTTTTCACCAAATGAATGAAAATTGTTCTCAGCATAAAAATATAGGCTACACAAACTTGAGTTTAAGCCTTTGTAACTTTGCACACAATGAAAGTGAAGCTATAAAGAGAATCTTTCTGTTCTTTCTACTATATATGACCCTTCTTTCAATCTCACTGTCTCTCCGTGTCCTTTAATCTTTCCATTATAGCAGCGTAAGAAGTGCCTTCATTGAGGAAACACACACAATGCTGTATTTGCCGGCAAACCCCTATGAGAGAGCTGTGAAAAATGACACTGTTGTTCTCATTGCTCTTTCTCGTGTGTGTGTGTGTGTGTGTGTGTGTGTGTGTGTGTGTGTGTGTGTGTGTGTGTGTGTGTGTGTGTGTGTGTATGTGTGTGTGTTTGTGTGTGTGTTTGTGTGCGTGTGCGTGTGCGTGTGTGTGTGTGTGTGTGTGTGTGTGTGTGTGTGTTTGTGCGTCAAGGGGAAAGACTGCAAACACAGCTGGATCAAGATCTGAGCAGACCAACACTATTCCACCACCCCCAAACACACACAGAAGCCAATAATCGAACTGGAGGAACATGCTTGAATGAGGGACCAATCACATCAAGGATCGCCACAGAGCTTAAATAAAGTTGAAAGCTGATTTGTTGAGGGCCTAGATCGATTAGAGTGATCGGTTGACAATGTTGCCAGCGAGTTCTGTCAAAAATCAAATTGTATAGAAAAATATATAATGCATCAACATCAATCAAAATATGATCCTTAAGCTATTTTCACTGATAATTAGTTTCGAAATATTTCTTAGTTTGCAAAAGATTAATATGTGCAAATATTGGAAACCGAGACAAGTCCAGTGTCTTGCTGAACATGCAGATGCACACACACATTCATGTGAGCTTTCATGTGTCTAATCTTTGAAGTGGCCACCAGAGAACAAAAGCCTTACTTTATACACAGCAGATCAGCAGGGAACACAAAACACACACACTATACACACCTCAGCAGGGCTACTGGACATGAGGCTTTGAATATGTCAAAGGTCCTGTCATAACCACATCAAAGGCACACACTCGCATACACACACACATGCACACAATCCATAAAGATAGATTGCAGTGGTAATACAAAAGAATATTTGATTAGCTTATAATGCAGTAAGATGAAAGAGTCCCTCAGCATGGGCCGCACAGAGGGCAGGCGTCACGCAGAGAGCTCCATTACCCCCAACCAACCCGGCCATCCCCCTCTCTACATAAGTTTAAGCAGCAACATTAGAGTGGATTTATCATGCTTTGGGCTGATTTCATCCTAGTTCTTCTCAACTTCAGCTTTGACCAGATCTTGCAGTTTTCTATTCAATTTTCAAGCACTGTATCTTATTTTTTAGAAAAATACTGCATTACAAACAGAAATTAATCAACTTCCAGTCATCTTAATTAGATTACAATGATTATTACAATTAAGATCGATTGCATTACAATTGAACTTTTGACTACATGGTAATGTAAAGCCTTTTACTGTGTTAAAGCAAACGTCGCTCTTAAAGGGATAGCTCACCCAAAAATGAAAACATCGTCATCACTCAAGTTTTTCTAAACATCAATTTATTTCTAATTGCGACTTTCTCACAATCAAAACGCTCTCCCTTACAATTGAGAGATATAAAGTTAGTCAGAATTGTGAGTTATGAAGTCAGTCAGAATGGTAAGATATAAAGTCAGAATTGTGAGATATAAAGTCAGAATGGTGTGATATAAAGTCAGAATTGAAATATAAAGTCAGAATTGTGAGATGTAAAGTCATAATTGTGAGATATAAAGTCATAATTGTGTGATATAAAGTCAGAATTGTGAGATATAAAGTCAGAATTGTGAGATATAAAGTCAGAATTGTGAGATATAAAGTCAGAATTATGAGATATAAAGTCAGAATTATGAGATATAAAGTCAGAATTGTGAGATATAAAGTCAGAATTATGAGATATAAAGTCAGAATTATTAGATATAAAGTCAGAGTTATGAGATATAAAGTCAGAATTATTAGATATAAAGTCAGAATTATGAGATATAAAGTCAGAATTGTGAGATATAAAGTCAGAGTTATGAGATATAAAGTCAGAATTATGAGATATAAAGTCAGAATTATGAGATATAAAGTCAGAATTATTAGATATAAAGTCAGAATTATTAGATATAAAGTCAGAGATATGAGATATAAAGTCAGAATTATTAGATATAAAGTCAAAGTTATGAGATATAAAGTCAGAATTATGAGATATAAAGTCAGAGTTATAAGATATAAAGTCAGAGTTATGAGATATAAAGTCAGAATTATGAGATATAAAGTCAGAATTATGAGATATAAAGTCAGAATTATTAGATATAAAGTCAGAATTATGAGATATAAAGTCAGAATTATTAGATATAAAGTCAGAATTATTAGATATAAAGTCAGAATTATTAGATATAAAGTCAGAATTATGAGATATAAAGTCAGAATTATTAGATATAAAGTCAAAATTGTGTGATATAAAGTCAGAATTATTAGATATAAAGTCAGAGTTATGAGATATAAAGTCAGAATTATGAGATATAAAGTCAGAATTATGAGATATAAAGTCAGAATTATTAGATATAAAGTCAGAATTATGAGATATAAAGTCAGAATTATGAGATATAAAGTCAGAATTATTAGATATAAAGTCAGAATTATTAGAAATAGTCAGAATTATTAGAAATAAAGTCAGAATTATTAGATATAAAGTCAGAATTATGAGATATAAAGTCAGAATTATGAGATATAAAGTCAGAATTATGAGATATAAAGTCAGAATTATGAGATATAAAGTCAGAATTATTAGATATAAAGTCAGAATTATTAGAAATAGTCAGAATTATTAGAAATAAAGTCAGAATTATTAGATATAAAGTCAGAATTATGAGATATAAAGTCAGAATTATGAGATATAAAGTCAGAATTATTAGATATAAAGTCAGAATTATGAGATATAAAGTCAGTCAGAATTGTGAGATATTTGAAAGAATGTTGGTGACTAAACCAAAAAGTAGCCACTGACTTCCATCAACTGTTTTATTACCAAAACATTCTTTAAAATATTTTTCTTTGTGTTCAACAGAAGAAACTCATACAGGACTGGAACATCAGGGTGAGAAAATGATGACAGCATTTACATTTTTGGGTGGGCTGTCCCTTTAAAGCTGGAGAGGAAATATTTGTTTGTGACTGACTTGAGACGATGTTGTTAGTGTTGAAAATTAACATTCTTGATTAAATATGAATCTTATTGGACAAGTGCTACAGCTAATTTTGCTGATAATATTATTTTGAAACAATAAACAACACAAATTCAGCGCAATCTATATAAACTAATTTAAAAACAGTGATTTAAAAAATAAAATGGTAAATTTGGGTATATGACAAAAAAAGAATCGGTGAATCATTTAATCGGTTCACTGAACAAACCACTCGAACCGAGCGATTCACTAAAAATGATTCAACGCTACTGCCAACCCAGTGTTATGTTTCAAAATCCTTCACATAGCCTACATTCAGAAGAAGCTGATTAAATATTCTTCCGTCGTAATCCTTCACCCGGTGTGAATAGACGAGATGCCATTCATTGGACTTTAACTGCGACGAGGCCACGCCCCCTGCTGCTGCTGTGGGCGGGGTTTAAAGTTCAGTCCCGTTCTGAAACTCCTGCGCTGGAGCTCAGTCAGCAGCTGTGCGCGCGGTGTCAGCGAGTCACACTGCTCAATTTCTGATCTGCAGAAACAGAGGGAAAGCTAAGTTTACAGATCAGTATTTAAGACCAGAAAACAATATGGAATCAATAGTTATCCGTCGCGTTTAAATATAACTTCGGAACAGCAGCGAGGAAGAAGGACTTTACGCACGCGCCTCTGGATAACCGCAGCGTCTCCTCGCGCAGTGATGATGGAGGTTTGTCGGCTTCAGGAATTTAGCGCTTTGGATTTCATTTCTCACGGGTTTTACGACGGCCAGTTACTCCGAGGACCAGTGTAGCTGGAGGGGAAGGTAAATATCATCTAAACGGAGTTAAATGCCTTCTGCTGGTTTTTAATTCGTTGCGTTTATTTTTTACATTTTGTCCCGGAATGCATTGCTTTTTAATGCTATTGCAGGAGTTTTGTGCACATTTTAAGTATGCATTTGTCACATATTGTGTATAATAGTAAAATAATTACAGTGTAAGTGCAATACTCCGTGAATGTGCCTGAATTGCATATCTATCTATCTATCTATCTATCTATCTATCTATCTATCTATCTATCTATCTATCTATCTATCTATCTATCTATCTATCTATCTATCTATCTATCTATCTATCGTTATCCTCAGATAGATAGATACTATCTATCTGAGGATAGTTTGTGGATAGTCAAGTTTTGGATTATCATTGTGTGCAAAAAGCAAGGGTAAATGTATGCAGATAGGGTAAATTAAGTTATTATTAAGTTACTTATAGTTAATAAAATATAGGGAAGAAATAAAAATATAGGAAATGTGATCATCAAGGGTTGCAATGGCTGTTTCTATTAGTGCGGTAAGTTTAAAAGACTGCAGTGATTGTAACCAGTAGGGGGCGTTGAACTTTTCCTGCAACTTTAATACCCACCGGACAAATTCTAGTTTCAAGTTTCAAGTTTATTTGTCATGTGCACAAGAAGTCAGTGAAAAATTGTAAGATGAACTGGTTGTGGTGAGACACGGGTATTGTGCAGCAGTACAACACAGGAAAAAAACACAGATATCAGAAATGACTTTTCCAGCTGCACCTGACCAATAAAGACTAGCACTTAACTATCCAATTACATTTTCTGTTTGTTTTGTTTGTTTAAAAAAAAAAAGTGTATTGTGCTCGATTAACTGAGACTTCTTACAGCACTTGCAGGCCCTTGTTTGTTTTAGTTGCTTCTATTCTACTCTTTTGTAAGTCGCTTTGGATAAAAGCATACAGCGGCACCAAATTTTGGGCCCTGGATACAAACCATCTTGCTGGGCCCCTGTACCAAATACCATAGTGATACCAATGGGTGGGGTATTGCATTTTTATGATAAAAACACTTAAAATGTAAACAAAATAAGCCACACTCTGAGTAATGTATATAGAAAATATACCGCCTCGGGCCCTGGGTACTCGGTACTTTACCCCCCCAGTCCGACGCCCCTAAAAGCGTCTGCTAAATGATTAAATGTGACTCAATATGCTTGAGTGTGGATGAATTCCTCTGGTTTTCCTCTCTGCAGTGGTCTCTCTCAGGCGGTGAAGAACGTGGAGCAGGTTTGGCTGAGGTGTGCGGAGGGTTCGGTGGAGTGGCTGTACCCCGCTGGAGCGCTGCGCCTCACCCTCTCGCCCCGTCTGCCGTGGAGCTCCATGGTTCTGGGCGAGTCCAACAGGAGCCCGGTGTCGGCCTGCATCAAGCCGGATCAGCACTGGGGTGGAGCACAGCTCTATCTGGAGCGAGACGGCGTCCTGGAGCTCCTGGTGGGAGATGAGACATCCGAAACGCCCAGCCTGGCCCGAGTGCGCTGCTTCAGCGCCGTGCCCGGGGAACGAACAGCCCTCTTCCTGCAAGCAACACCCCATCAGGACATCAGCAGACGCATCGCAGCCTTTCGCTACGAGCTCAGAGGGGATTGGGCGGCGCAGCCTTTAGTCAACACGGATCCGGCTGGCATTGAAGGTGAAGATGCATAACACTACACATAATGCAACAATGACTTGAATGAACATGGACATTTCTGAGCATTACCCTGCAGACGAGTCTCATCCCATTCAAGCACTGTTAAACGGTGCTAGCTTAAAGAGATAGTTCACTTTAAAATGAAAATTCTGCCATCCTTTACTCACCCTTAAGTTGTTTCAAACCTGAACACAAGGGAAGATATTTTGAAGAATGTCAGTAACCAAAGAGTCCATAGTAAGAAAAAAAAATACTGTGGAAGTCAATGGCTCCAGTTAACTGATTGGTTACTGACATTCTTCAAAATATCTTCCCTTTGTGTTCAGCTGAAGAAAGAAATTCATACAGGTTTGAAACAACTTGAGGGTGAGTAAAGGATGACAGAATTTTCATTTTAAAGTGAACTATCCCTTTAAGCTGATGATACACAGGGCAACTTTTTTGAGCAATGTTCCTGAAAGATGTCTCTGGGGCCTTTTCTCCATTGAGAATGGGCAAAACATTTCTATCTGGATATCCAAAGAGAAATGTGTTGCCCATTACCAATAGGAAAAAGCCCACAGCAACATCTTTCAGAAACATTGCTCAAAAAAGTTGCCCTGTGTATCATCAGCTTTTCGAGATGAAGTTCTCCTAAATTAGTTTGAGTTGCCCTTTGACCTCTGGGAGGATGGGGGTGCAGAACGAGGGCCATTCATGAACAGAGCATTCATTGCAACTTCAACGAGACTTGAACTTTAGACTAATGCATTCTAGAGTAGATCCGCCATGTGAAGAATCCCACAACTTGCTTCCTGAAAGGCGCTAATTCGTCACTTTTACTTTGCGACCTGTAACTGTAGCTCTGCGATTATTTAAATGTAACATTTTAGGTAATCTCAGCTGGGCAGCTCCTTCCAGCCAGTTGTGAGAAATGGGGGAGGGAGCCTTCAGATTCAGAGAGCGGAAAAGACGAGAGGGGAGGAGGGAGAGAAAGACAAAAGCTTAGTATGGAGGGAGGGGGGGGTCGTCTCTATAGTGAGCCATTTCAGAGAATTGCATGAGAGCACAGTCGCCGTGGTTACGGGGGGGTTGGGGGGAAACTACGCAACTGAAAAGCGGATCTTTTGTTCCGAGTTTTGGGAGCAGAGAGGAGACAGGGAAGGACGTTTAAAGTTTTAAAGAGCCAACAACTTTCTCTCTCTCACTCCCACACGGACACCTGATGTGTAAGCTGCATTCGTTTCAACTTCTAATCATGACGACTTTAGGTAGAGCTCAACTTTAACTAATGCTTAACCAATACGGCTGAAATATGAGTGCAGAAAGGATGCGAGTAGAGATAATGTTATCAGCCACACTGTACAAATAAAGAAATAAATAGTTTCTTTAAAAAAAAAAAAGTCGAATCAACTTGAATGCTTAAGTCATTTCAACTTAAATTACATAAAACTGAAAATGAGTTAAATTTTAAAAAGTTGAACTTATTTTGATGAGTTAAAGCAATGTATAAACATATGTTGTCATTACTTATTGATTGTATATCAATAAGTATATATTTACAGTGCTATATTAATTTAAATCTAAATTTTAATTAAAACTGTAAACAAATAAATCAATAAAAATGATATAAACTATATAGACATACTAAAATAATTAAATAATTCCAAAAATATACCATAAAATTACAGAAAATGTAACTAAAATTAACAGATTCAAAATATGAATACAAACTACAATAGTTTCTGAATGAAACTAAAATAAAACTGAACACTGAACCAAAACTATATACCACATATTAATTTGTGGTGATTTTACAAAAATAATTAATTTTTGAATCGTATAAATTTAAATTGATGGCATTTTACATTAAATGTGACATATTTCTTAATATATTTTTGTGTTATATAGAAATTTCAATGTTGAGTTCGAGTTCAATATTGAAGAAAAAAAAATGTAACCATAATAATAATAATAAATTTTATTTATAATGCACTTTATATTAAACAAAATCTCAAAGTGCTAAAACCATGACCGAAGACATTCAGATTAGCCTAAATCCCTCGTTTCAAAGGAGTTAAGTCAGATACTTTGACTAGAAACTATAGTCACCATGGTCAGTTTCTGTAAGCACATCTATACAAACATCTTCCAAACGACACAACCGTGAAATAATGAGATGTTTAGTGTCGGTCTGGGTTGGTTTTAGAAGATCAGCTGTTCAGTTTGCTGACTTTACTAGCCCATATAGATCAGCTAAAGGGACAATAGAGAGGAAGAAAGGAAGTGTTAGGATCTGGAAAGAGGAGATGCATTACACACCTCTCTCATGAGCTTTGATGAGGTGAGATGGCTCACACCTATCAGAAGGTCATTCACCTCCATCACACCTCCACTGCAGAGCCGTAAAGCAGCAGCTGCGCTCTGAGTCTCACATCTCTCTCTCTCTCTCTCTCTCTCTCTCTCTCTCTCTCTCTCTCTCTCTCTCTCTCTCTCCCTCTCTCTCTCTCTCTCTCTCAGGAGCCTGCAGGCCGTGCAACAACACTGAGATTCTGATGGCTGTGTGCACTAGTGACTTTGGTGAGTATTTGAATTGAGTTATTCTTCTACTTTATTAGGATAAAGGTGTCTTTATCCAAAGCAATCAGCAGGATGTTTCCACCAAGGGTGCATAGCAAAAACCTCAAACCCTCAACCGTCAGAATCCAGTCCAGATCTAAACCCTCATCGCCACACTTTCTGGAGGTTCAGCTAAAGATCTGGACTGGCAGCACTAAAGGTTACAGGTTCAAACCCAAGGAAGGGTCAGACCTTCTGTCTGAAAGGTTCTGCCATTTTAGTATAATTAAGATAATATTTAGTTTTTTATTAATATTTTGAATTAAAAAAATATTTGTATATTTTCCATTTTATTTTTATTGTTTAAAAAAATATGTCTATATAATGGTTTTTGTTTTTTAAATTTCAGTTTGTTATTTTTATTTATTTTAGTATCGCTGAGGTACTATTAGTATTCTTATTAACATTTTGAATTAGATTTAATATAACATTTTTTAATTTATTTTTTAAAATATGTTTTTCAGTTTTTTACATTTCAGTTTAATTTATTATTATTATTATTATTTTTTTAGGATCATTGAGATCCTATCTATTATCTCGAATTAGATTTTATTTTTATATTTCCCATTTTAAAACATTTTAAGTTGTGTTTTGTCATTTAAAAAAAAAGTCTATATAGTTTTTATAAATTTTATTCAGTTTTGGTTTTTTTATATTTTCGTTTAAGTTATTCTTATTTTTATTTATTTCAGTATCATTGAGATACTATTACACTTTTATTATAATATATTTGTATATTTATTATATTTTCCATTTTAATTTAAAATGTAAAGTTGTTTTTTGACATTTAGCGTTTTTTTTTAAATGTCTATATAGTCTATATATATACATATATATATATTAATTACTTTTTTTTATATATTATAGTTTTTTTGTATTTTATTTCAGTTAAATTTAAAGTAACAATAAAAAAAAAAATGGTTTTAGTTGTAGTTTGCTTCACAACAGATTACTCCTTGCAAATTCTGACTGTAAATTACTTCGGATAAAAGGACATTTCTGATTTATTCACGCCAAAACCTTAATCCAGTTGGTAAATAAAGTCCCATCCGGCTTTAATATCTGGCTTAGAAGGAAATCGTAAACCAACCAAAGGAGCAAAATCTAAGGTTTGATGTTAATTAGCAAAATGTGAACTTTATCAGTCTGCCGAACTTAAAACTTTATCAGATTTATCAATCTGCCCGTACTAATGTGTTTTCTCTCTGTGTTCTCAGTGGTCCGAGGGAACATCCGTTCAGTGGAGACGGACTCAAATTTGAAAGCGGCAGTGATCAAAGTGAGTGCAACGCGAGTTTACCGGCAGAAGTTTGCGTTGTTCCCTGACTCGGGGCGTCTGACCCGGTCTGGGGAGATCCGTACACCTCTGCAGTGCGGCGTTCGGCCCGGCGCTGGGAGCTTCCTGTTTACCGGCCGTGTGCACTTTGGGGAGGCGTGGCTCGGTTGTGCTCCACGTTATAAAGACTTCCTGAAGGCGTACGAGCAGGCCAAACAATCCCTAATGATCCCCTGCACTCTGGTGAACGACTGACGGAAGAACAGCGGTCACGGGCGGGCGAAACTTGACGGACCCTAGAGTCAGATTCACAGGGTCTGAGATGAAACTCCTGAACGGAAAGAACGAATAAAGGGGTTTAGGAGAACAGAAGACACTGAGACACAGAAACAAACAAGGAGGAACTCTCAGTGCAGATCACTGGATCAAGATGGATATCTGAAGGACATTTGGGGTTATTATCTGATTCCACCGGTTTAACCCTGAACTGATGGGCCTCTATTTTTACTCTCAGGAAATTGTGTCTTTGGACACTTTGATATGATTATGAACGTCATATCATTGAAATATCCAAAGTCATGGTGTTGGGGACAAACTCTGCTCCCACCTCGTGGGTTGAGTTGGTTAATAAGCTGAACGCAATGCATGTAGCGCAGTCGTCTTTTGCAGTATTTGACGCCACCGGAAAAACCCTATTGATTTGTCATCCTTTATATGAAAAAGATTTTAAACACTCTGTTTTTGTATTGAGAGTATATATTTTTTCCACATAAGATTTAAAAATAAAATAAAAAGTGTCTATTTTCTAAATTTGCACTGGTGAAAGGAGGGGAACTGGCGATATCTGGATGCTGCAAGCACTGAGAAACCAAAACGCATCTATATGTAGCATAGCAAAAGAAGTTTTATATAAATATATATTCTATAATATGAAATCAGCTATGTTTATATGCTAACAGACTGAGAATAGCATGCAGCTAATATGAAAATGGATACAATAGCAATAGTATATTAATTATTCTGTGTCTACAGATAGCATGTGCTGATTACCTCACGGTTAACGTCACCGCTAGTTTGCTTTGATGTTGCTAACCGATAGCATTTAGCATTCGGGTTGTGCTAGCTTGAGAAGTTCAGAGCACAAAAAACATCAACAAAGGTGCATTCACACTGACAACGCCATCATTTTTCCATCAATTTTGCGCACTGGTTGCATTTGGACAAAGTTGAGCCGTTTATGCAAATGAGCAGTGCCGCAATGACCAATGGGAGTGTGGACATTGAAGGTCATGTGACGCTGTATTCTCTCCCGATTAAACTGTTGTCAGTGTGAACGCACATTAACAGGGTATATGCTCACAAATCTGGATTTTATTTGTAGTTAAAATATATAATCTATAAAGATAATTTAACGTCTGAAATAACACTCTCTGTAAAGCTTGTCAACGCGCTCAAACTGTGGACTTGTGTACCAAAACATTGACTGCTGGTCTCAGGCTGGACTGCAAGCACTGTCCTGTGTTTAATTCTGCTTATCTGCTATTGCTCTTGTCTTTATGTTGTGCCTCATTTCCATTCACTGTCAGCGATGGACGTGCACTAAACCAACGAATGGATGAACCAAACACGGAGCGCGGACCGACATGCGAAGCTGCCATATTTTTATGTTGCCTGTGTTTTTGTTATTAGTGTGTCTTTAAAACCAATGTGACTGCTGTGTGTAAAGTAAATGTATATGTCTGTTTATGTGGATATCAATGTATATAAGATGTTTTAGAGTTTTAAAACTGGATGAAGAAATATTCTGTTAACATTGTAGAGTTTGTATGAAAGTTTGTTTAAAAAATATACAATTATAAAGAACAAAAATCATTGAATTTGTTTTTGTCTGGTTTCTGAATTACTGAGATGTATAGTAAAAAAACAAGGTGTTATATAAAGAATATATATATAATGTATGTATGTATATATGTATATATTCTTTATATATACTTTATATATATATATATATTCTTTATATATACTTTTTATATATATATATATATATATATATATATATATATATATATATATATATATATATAAAGAAATATCTGAAATGTCACAATATTTATAAACAGACATTTTTTAATTATTCATAATACAATTTTACACTTAAGTTTCTTATGCTCATAAAGCTTTTATTTATTTGATTAAAATAAATAATATTGTGAAATATTATTACAATTTAAAATAATTAGATTAAAGATATTAATTCAATTAAATATATTAAATATATAAATTCAATATAAATAAATAAAATATATTGTTTTCTATTGAATATATTGTAAAATGACATTTATTTGTGAGATCGAAGCTGAATTTTTAGCATCATTACTCCAGTCTTCAGTGTCACATGATCCTTCAGAAATCATTCTGATTTCATAAATTCAACATTTATGATTATTATCAATGTTGAAAAAAGTTGTGCTGCTATTTTTCAGGATTCTTTGATTAATAGAAAGCATTTATTTATATTTTGTAACATTATAAATGTTATAAATCAGTCACATTATAAATGTTATAAAACATTATAAATCAGTCTTTACTGATCAACTTAATGCATCCTTGCTGAATAAAAATATTAATTTCTTTAAAAAAGTTTTACTGACCCCAAACATTTGTTGGGTAACTTAACTATAAAAAAAGGACAAACAGTCAGAATAAAAGGTTAAGCTGCTGTAACACTGACCATGTTTCACTGTATTATTATTATTATTATTAGCATATGTACAAACTTATACTGTAGTTTTAAGGTGAATAACAGGAAAATGAGGAAGGGTGTTGGTGAGCTGTCTAGGGTGTGCGAGTGTGTGTGTGTGTGTGTGTGTGTGTTCAGGTGGCCTTTCAAGAGCTCCAGAGATAGAACAGGAAATGAGTGCAGCCCAGCCCGCATACAGGAGCTCTCTGACCTGGATTGTGTTCATTTATATCTACTGACATCCACCACCATCACACACATAAACACACACACACAAACGCACACATTCATTTTGCTAATTAACATCATCACAAACTTCATTTCAACCCAATAACTCTCAACGTAACCGGCACTTCTAGCCCTGGACGCTAGAGTTTGGTCAATCAAGCATTTAAGTTAAGCGGAAATATCCAATATAGCGTAAAACTGACACAAAACAGCCTGTTAAATATCAGCACTTTATAAATAAACATACTTTCAGATATTATAATATAAGTATTTATATTAAAAAAGTGTGTGGATGTTTAGAAGATGGAATATACAGTTTGTACAGTATAAAATAATATCTCTATGGAAATAAATAAGGAAACAAGCTGATGATAAATCATACAGAATGAGTTATTTTGAAAATGCCTGTAGTGTGATGGGTAGGTTTAGAGGTTGTGTGTGTTCCTTGTATGGCAATACATGTGAGGACACAAATGTCCTCACTTATATAGTAAAATATGAAAATGACTCACTAGTGAGGACATTTGACTTGTCCTTAAAAAGGCGTATAAATCGGCCAAAACAAGTTTTTATTTAAATCTGTTGTTTTGCACGTTTCTGTGATGGGTAGGTTTAGGGATAGGGGTTGGGTTAGGGGATAGAAAGTATCATTAACCTGATATAAAATCAATGGAAGTATATGTAATGTCCTCACTAATATAGTGAAACAAACGTGTGTGTGTGTGTGTGTGGTATACAGGGATGCAAAGGTATACGTTACACCCCACAAAGCTGGCAATATACAAAATCTTTGTCCATATGAGGACATTTTTTGGTCCCTAGCTTAAAAACAGCTTATAAATCACTCTTTAAAAAATGCTTAAAGTTTTATAGAAATAAAAAACATGTTTGTTTATAATATAAAAAACTTGTTTGTGCCCCTAAATAAAACAATTTAAAAGATAACTGCGACTTTTTATCTCTTAATTCTGACTTCTTTTCTCAGATTTGTGAGATAAAAAGTCGCAGTTATCTTTTTTTCATTTTTATTCAGTGATGGAGACAAGCTTCAATACAAAAGTGACAGACATTTATAATGTTACAGAAAGTTTTCCATTTGAAATAAATGCTGTTCTTTTGAACTTTCGATTCACCAAATAATCCTGAAAGCAAAAATGAAGCAATAACTGTGCACTTTTCAACATTGAAAATAATCCTACATTTTTCTTTGTGCATCAGATCATCATATGAGAATGATTTCTGAAGGACCATGCGACAATGATGCTGAAAATTCAGCTTTGATCTCAGGAATAAATTACAGTGCACTATATTAACATTAATATAGTTACAATAATAATCTGCTGTATTTTTGTTAAAATAAATGCAGCCTTGGTGAGTGAAAGAGACTTCTACAGACCTCAAACATATAGGGCTATTAGTTCAATCAGATGTTTATCTCATGACTGAGGTTCTAGCATGAATATCTTCTTAAGGCACTAGATCCCTGCTGTGTGTGTTAGTATGCCGATATAACACTTCAACCCCCCAAGAGAACACGACTTCTCCAGGAACACACTTTTGTTCCTTAAGGGTCTGCAGATGGCTCTAATCCCATTAAAATGCGGAGGGAAACCCAAGTGTGTGTGTGATTGAGTGTGTAGAGCAGAGCTCCTTAGGTCGGGGTGGGCAGTGTCTTTCTCATTTCCCGCCAAAATGACCCTAATTATCACATCACACAAATTACACAGTTCCACAGAAAAACATCTTAGCAAGCAACTTCTAAAAGCCATGACACTAGCCGCGTGTACAGACAACTTTCTTCTGATATCCCAATTCTACCTTTAAACCTTTCGATTTACTTCTCACCTCATGTAGACTACAAATGCATCGTCTCATTGAGATTTATGTAATCTTAAACATATTCCCTCTCCTTTTCTGCTGACATTTATTCAACATTGGTTTTAAATCATAAAAAAACTACAACAAACCTCTCCTAATATTAAAAACAACACTGTCACATGTCTTTCAACTTGCTCAGCAATAACATCAACTGGACATTTCGTCACCTTTGTTTCCTTGTATGTGAAAGGTTGAAGCCGTTTCTGTCGCCAAAAAAAAAAATGTTTGTGTGGAAGCGCTCATTACACAAACAGCTGATCAAAAAATAAAACCATAGCGTGCATTATTCGCGCGTCAAAATCACGTTTAGTGTGAAAGGAACTTTATCCCAGATGTTTCCAAGAATGCTTAAAAATGTTTAAATCAAATTTTGTAGAAACCATGGAAACACCAAAGCTGCTTTAATATCTGATGTGTTTTATTAGACAGGTGAACCACTGTTTGGAGGCATTCATGGCCAGAAAACGAATCATTGTTTTCCAGCTCATCTTATTGTTTAAATCTGGTTTTCTTGATTTACCGCAAGTACCGTTTTACCATGCATAATATCGATCTACCTAATATCTTAAGAAGTGGAAGCGGCGACTGTGGCATAATAAAAGCTCCATGAACTCAATGCTTCATCAAGCGGGGCCTTTGTTTTGAATAAGCGACCTCTAAAGTCCAGAAAAGTGAAGCCGAAGCGTCTCGATCGCCCCCTGGTGGTTGCTCCCCATATGGCTCATAAACCCAGCCCTCTCCGGTCAATGTCGCGGGACAAACTAAACAATCTAAATACACTTTAAAATATTTGTTTTCAAAGGTGGTTTCTGTCAGTTTAGGTAGTTTTTATCATGCTGATGTCATTTAAAGTGTTTGTTTTATTGAATAAGTTAGTTTTAATTAGTTATTTGATGCTATAAAAACGGGGGTGTGACATCATGATTGACAGCTGAGATTGGTGGTGTTTTTCAGCATTTTTGGGAGGATATTGGAGCTTTAGATTTTATTTCTACATTTCTGTTTATTTCACACTGACAAACTGAGTTTGATCTGCAGTAAACTGTATTAACAGATATGGCGGGAGTGTGGGCAGGGTTTTGATATTGCGGCTCTACTTCCTGTCCAATTCAGCGCCATATTCGAACATTGGCGGCTTCACTTTTCTTCAGTGGAAGATAGTGAAGGTACGTTTTTTTTTTTTTATGGTCTATGGTCCAGACGGTGTAGTTACAATTTTAATCAACCAAACCTTGACCTCTCAAGCCAAATATTGCAACTTGAATAAGCCAATGGCGTGAGGCTTTAGCAGGACTAGTGTTTAACACAGGGGTTTTCAAAATGGGGTCCGGGGACCCCCAGGGGTCCTCAGAAGGTTCTAAGGGGGTCCCAGAAAAATGCCAGATAATTAAAAGACAACGCAAAAATAGATAAATAAAAAAAATCAGTCATTTTTGACTGAAACATGCACCAGCAGGTTGAGCGAGATTTAAAAGCCTCTATGGTTGCTTAGCAACTGCATAGCAACACCCTGGTAACAAGCAAACATTCTGTTTTCATTTTACACTGTAAAAAATTGCTGAAGGATTTACTTTGAAAAATTAGATTGAAATTTTAAATTCGAAAGACTGAAATAGTATTTTCATGTACATTTTTACAGTGAAGTTTTCTCACTATAGTCCCCTTTATCATGCTCGCTGGGTTCGTAGAGCAGAATTCTTAATGCGGTACGCAAGCTGCTTACCGACTCATACATTTATTGTGAAAGTTGATTATACAACACATTTTTAACTCAACACCTTCTTCAGGTTTATACGTCCAACATTAACTATATCCAGGGATGGGCAGTATTTCAAATACATGTATTTAAAATACGTATTTGAAATACAAAATACTATTTTGTATTTTGTATTTTAAAGCCTTTGGAAAAAATCGAATGTAATTTGTATTTAAATACATTTAAGATGAGTATTTTTGTATTTTCAAAATACTCAAAATACTTTGAGCCAGGCAACCTCTTTAACAGGAGCTGTTTTCATGCATCTACTAGTTCAGACCAGACACGCCCCTCCCCCCAACATTCATTCAGGTGAGCCGCAGCTGTACAGCCCTAGCCTGACAAGCCAGACCCACATCAAGATGTTTGGTCTGGAAACTCACCATAGACAGGGCTCAATCCGAGGGGCGGATAAACTAAACGGTTGTCTTTCAAACTCCCTCTGCACGCGATAGGATAGCGCTACAACCATCAACGTGAAGCGGAGCTCATTGATAGATTAAACATTCGCCGTATCCGGTCGGCTAAACTCCGAACACATCTTCCCTTTTTAAGAATGACTTCAGTGCCGTTCTTTGTTCTTTTCTCAGAGAAAAGCTTAACTCAAGTCTTCCAGAGTCACGGCCAAAGCTGATTCGAAAGACCGCCGTTCGCCAGCGTCTGTGTTTACTAGAAGCACGCAAACGCAACTCTGCCGTCATTATGTTAAGCCCCGCCCACCGACTCTATACACGATGTGATTGGCCCGATCAGAGTTTGGTTTTTACAGCTCAGAAGTGTATTGAGAGTTGCTAGACGGCACTCGTGGCAGATTAGATTTGCTGCCGCTAGGGTGCGTCTAGATTTCTAGGCTAGTACAACCCAGCCTTGGATCGGCAACTTTACAAAATTGTTGGAATAAGGTGAGGATGTCATGGTCAATTCTACTTGTTGATTAAAGTAGCTTGTCAAATGTGTTTGAAGTATTAACGTTACTGCATGTTAGGGATGAGTGATATCATATGACAATACATATTGTAGATTCGTAGCAATAATATAAAATGTGAATCGATGGAACTTTTTCTAAATCATTTACATAGATAGGCCTATCAGGGTAAGCACATATATCTGTGCAGCTTTTAGTGGGCAGAAATAAGTGGAATGTTGGAGTGGAAAAAGAAGTGAGGGCGAATGAGTTATTGACGTAATTTGTGTTATTATAACTGCCGCTAAAGGAAATTCAAATTCAAATTGAAAACGAAAGTTTCTAAGCAGTTGCACACATCTAAATGCTTTTTGGCATTCAGAATAGGCCCAGATAGATTACAGCCTAATATGGATACCTTCACTGAATTGCCAATTTCACATGTATTTGGTGTATTTTCAAAATACAAAATACTGTATTTGTATTTAAATACATTTTTCCTCACAGTATTTTGTATTTGTATTTTAAATACATTTCCATGTATTTATGCCCATCTCTGACTATATCCAATTTAAATTTGGAAACAATGTTGTATTTAAAATGTCATACTTACTATTTATCTAACAGTTTAAATGTTTTTTCATACATAAATATATATAGCTGGATTTAAGGGGGTCCCCCATAAAGGTGCATCATATTTGGGGGTCCTTGGCATCGTAAAGTTTGAAAACCCCTGGTTTAAGAAACCTGTCAGGAAACAGTTGCAATTTTTTTTAGTGCACAAATTAAACATGTCATGTTTAAACCTCACATTAACATTGTGAGTTTTAAATTAACCAACACTGATGGGAAATGTGACCTGATGCTACCTGTTTCTCAGGTCAGAGAGAGAGAGAGACAGAGAGAAAACAAAAACTACACAGCGAAATTCACCACAGTTTTCCGCCAGGCACCCGAAACCCATCAGTGACAGACAGAGGCAGATCAGGGTTACGGGTGTTTAAATGTTTCCCTGAGGTACAATCAGTGCCGCTGCTGAAACTCCTGATATAATGGGCAGAATGTGTGAACACATGCAAACAGACTGTGAGAACAGGAACAGAGCCAAAACATGAGGAGCGGTCCGGACCCGCAGAGCCACGTTCTGTTCATGTGCGTTTGTGAGAGAAAAACCTCTGTTCTTTGTCAAGCGGCTACAGGAGGGCGTCTGAATTTTGTCCTAATCATGACACGGATTAAACCACAGAAGTGTGGGAAAAACTCTCGCACCCCCTCCTCTCCTTCTTGCCCATGTACTTTCAAACTTTCCTTCAGGTTATTTTCCTCTAGTTCCCTTGAACCGCTCAGCATGTCATTTCTCTCTATCTCTTCACTCAATCTCTTGATGTTTTGTATTTTATTCTCCTCTCCTCAGCGTTATTGTTCCTCCTCCCTTTATCTACTCACTCCTCAACTCTTCTCTCTCTCTCTCTCTCTCTCTCTCTCTCTCTCTCTCTCTCTCTCTCTCTCTCTCTCCTCCAGACACGTTAAAGAGCTGAAAATCCCTCAGAGCGCTTGATATCAGCCAGCAGGTGCTTCTGACAGAGAGAAGGAGAGAAATGATAACAAAACTATTTTAGAAAGCAACCGAGCAGTTTCTAGCTGATTAAACATTTCATACATGAGCATAACTAGAAAAATATACATTGACTATGGAAATTTGCATTTTAAAAGATTTTATTCATTTCTGATGACATTTCCAGCTTTTCTATGACCATGGGAAGCTTTCAAGACAATTACAATCACTTAAATAAACTATTTAAATTCAAATGATTTCTTTCTGGAAAGGTAAAAGTCCATTGATTTTTTCCCTGGTTCTCAGCCTGTCTGTCTGAATTCACACACTCATTAATTTGATAGTGAGTTCTTCTGTCTCTGCTCAAATTCCTCTCTCACGCGTCCCACATTCTTTCGCTTTTGTCACTTTTTTTCTTTCCTCCGTCTCTCCCCCTCCAGCCTGTTCTCATAAATTACTGTCGTTCACAAGGCTTGTCCCGTCCACTCACACACGCACGCGCTCACACACACACACACACTCTAACACGGGCTGCCGAAGTTTATAAGGCACATATCAACTGAGCATTAAAAATGAGTGAAAACATACACAACATATACTTGTCATATACAACACGCAGGTTAATAAAATGTGAAGTAGTTCCTGTCGAAGACGTACCCAGACACCCAGCTGGAATAATCCATGGCATTCCAATTTTTCCCACTATTCGCGGTATCAGACACACATTCCCAGTTCATCTCAGTGTCACTAAGGGCTCAAAAGATTAGAGCTGGATGATTCATGAATGATCGCTGCATGATGAAAACTACTATATTATACTATACTGATGTTTTACTGTTTATATAAATATAAAATATTATTATAAACATGAACATAAAAAATATTAATAAATGAAATATACAAATATTCACATGCAAATATTTTAATATTTAATAATTGTTATTCAATTTGAATATATTATTTTAGATTAAAATAAAAACATTTATTATTATATATTATGAAATTAATTAAATATTATTGATTAATCATATATATATATATATATATATATATATATATATATATATATATATATATATATATATATATATATATATATATATATATATATATATATATATACACACATTTTATTGTTTATAATATTCTTTTAGATTAAATATTTACAATATCAATATTTTGACATTTTTAATTTTATATATATATATATATATATATATATATATATATATATATATATATATATATATATATAAATCAGTATAATTTATATATTAATTTTCATATAAAATATCTGTAAAATATAAAATAAAAAACTAACTGAAATGTGCCTGAAACAGTGAGGTAACACATGTAAAGCACTTTGCTGGTTGTCTTTCACTCCGGCTCTCTTTGGTGTTACGTTCTCATGATGTCAGCGTGCCGGTGCGGATGCCACCCAGTGTGAGCTGGCACACAGTCGGCTGACCGGCCAGCCCCCGAAACCCCCCGCCAATTACCCTCTCTACCCATCAGCCCCCTCCCCGCCCCTGCTCGTTTCCCAGGGGTTCAGGGGCCACTGTACTCACTACACCCCGTTTCCCATACGCATAATCTTGATTTTTTTTCCCCCGGCTCATAAAGAGGCGCTCGAACCCTCTTAGTCTGCAGCCCATTTCCCAAACACTCTCCCTTTATCTGACAAGCCCACAGCCTCTTTCTGTCTCGCTCGCTCTCTTTCTGTCTTTTCCACGCTCTCTTACTGTGGATAATCCGTGCTATTTTTTTTTTTCTTCCAAGTAATATGCTTTCAAGTTTGCCCTGCAGTATTTCCAACTTCAGATTACTAGGATAGATTCAGTTCTTGGTCACCACGTTTTGCATTTCTGTTTACTATAAGAAAGATGAATTTAATATTCTAACCACACTAAACTAAAACTGTTCATCAAGAGCTTCTGACCTGCAAAACAACTAGCTCATAAAACCACTGCAATTTTGTTTTATTATGCGTCCAAATAACACGTCTGTCTGTCAGTGTCGTATGTTTCTCAGGGATCAGCATGTGTGTGAACTACATGCTCTCTAATGAAATTATCTTAACCCGTCAGACAATTAATTGTCAGGAGCCTTTCATTGTCACAGCCCGTAAAATTGACATAAGCTTTACAAACATTCCACACATAGTTTCTCAGGAAGGAAGAGCAAATTCAATCCCATGCACACACATGCATGAGCGTCTAAAGGACTAAAACACAGCGGTACAAGACATATTGCTGTGTTGTTTCATTTTGATCATTTAACTATAGATGCATCTAATAAATCAAAATCTGTGAAAAGCCCAAAAAACTAATATCTTGAAATAAAACTTTGAGCTTAGCATGAAACACAAGTACACTGTAAAACATTTAGAAAAAAAGTTACCTGGTTGCCTTAAAATTTTGAGTTCATTGAAATTAAAATTGTGAGTTAATACAATAAACATTTTTTTGAAATTTGACAACCTTTATTAAAATATTATTAAAAGATTTTGTAAGCATATTGGGTAATTGTGTGTGTTTTATTTCTGATGACACAGTGAAACATGCCAAATACTGCTATTTTCATGATTTATCACATTTTTTGTGTGGTTCAGATACAATCATATTTTGAGTGTCTATTTATTAAACAAATTTCCTTCATTGTATCAACTTAAAATTTTCATTTCAATAAACTCAAAATTAAGGCAACCAGGTAACTTACTTTTTTAAGTTAAACCAAAATTATTTTTTTACATTGTATAAATACATTTAAAAATGCAAATGACACATTAATGAGTGTTTACATATACAGCAAAATACTGATATTGATCAAAATAATCCTGTTTCAAGGGTTTACATGCAAATCAATAAACCGACAACACATGAAAACCCTCTGAAGTTAAACAGATGTGATGAAGGTTTACATACAAAACAAAATTGAAGTAATAGGCAAAAAAAATCTAAATGTTACAGTTTTACTGAAACCACATAACCGTTAATAAAATGACATTTGGTGTAAGACTGTGCATGTAAACACACTCATTGATTAGCTAACACTGTTATTGATTGCTTTAGTCAAATCTTATCACACAGATATACTTTATTAATCTGAGCTGAAAATGATATTTGCATCTAGTTTTTTTGTTTCAGGTGCAAAAATATATCCAACGGCATTAGCACTATTTCAGTTGTTTATCTCATAACTGCTGTTGATTGATTTATAGAGTGGGCGGGGCTTATGTATTGCTGGACTTTATTTCATAACTGCTGTTGATTGATTTATGGAGTGGGCGGGGCTTATGTATTGCTGGACTATTTCATAACTGCTGTTTTTGAAAGGCTTGTAGAGTGTGCGGGGCTTATATATTGCATTATATCTAATAAATGCTGCTGTTGATTGATTTATGGAGTGAGCAGGGTTTATAAAACCTGCACTATATTTTTAAACTGCTGTTTTGATTGACATGTAGAGTGGGCGGGGCTTATGTATTGCTGGACTATTTCATAACTGCTGTTTTGAGTGATTTGTGGAGTGGGCGGGGCTTATGTATTGCTGGACTATTTCATAACTGCTGTTTTGAGTGATTTGTGGAGTGGGCGGGGCTTATGTATTGCTGGACTATTTAATAACTGCTGTTTTGAGTGATTTGTGGAGTGGGCGGGGCTTATGTATTGCTGGACTATTTCATAACTGCTGTTTTGAGTGATTTGTGGAGTGGGCGGGGCTTATGTATTGCTGGACTATTTAATAACTGCTGTTTTGAGTGATTTGTGGAGTGGGCGGGGCTTATGTATTGCTGGACTATTTAATAACTGCTGTTTTGAGTGATTTGTGGAGTGGGCGGGGCTTATGTATTGCTGGACTATTTCATAACTGCTGTTTTGAGTGATTTGTGGAGTGGGCGGGGCTTATGCATTGCTGGACTATTTCATAACTGCTGTTTTTGAAAGGCTTGTCGAGTGGGCGGGGCTTATAATGCATTATATCTCATAAATGTTGTTGTTGATTGAAAATTGAAAACACTTTAAATCTATAATTCAGTCACTTAAAAGAAGACTCAATGATGTGCAATTGTTTTTAAGTGTTTTAAAAATGTTCTTGTTTGGTCTTGTAAGTTTGTGTTTGTAATTTGCGGCCCATTCTTGGCCAGGACTCTGCTGTGAAAGAGATTTTTAATCTCAGTGAGATTATTCTGGTAAAATAAAAATAAAATGTATATTACTATATATTTAAACCACTGTTTTAAGTGATTTGTTGAGTGGGCGGTGCTTACGTATTGCTGGACTATATTTCATAACTGCTGTTTTTGAAAGGCTTGTGGAGTGGGCGTGGCTTATGGACTCTTGCACTATTTGATCTTCCCTCCTGTGACCCCAGCAGCCTGCGCAGCCGCGTAATCTCCAGTTTATACCTGCACAAAGACGACACACCTGAAGATCACACGCCATATATAAAGTCATTTCCTTTTTATCACAGGTGGGTGTTGAAATACCTGCCCAGGTGATTGTCCACATACTCCTTCAGCTCAGACACCTGCTCCTCGGCAACCGTTGCTCGGGTGATCAGCTGGGCGCGCTCCCTCTCTTGAGCTTCCTGTTGGAATTCGATTAGCAGGGTTATGATAGTGAAGCTGTTGTCATAGTTTCATCTGTGCTTAGATAATATAGACCTTTTTCACACTTCCGCATTTTTTACCGGAAGTTAGTTAAGGACGTGCAAAGACACTTCCTGTTACCGTAGTAGTAGATAGCGGGAAATGCAAAAATGGGTGAATCAATAAACAGGAGTTTTTGTTGTGTCCCGGGTTGTTCGTGTTGTTCCCCAAAAACAACCATACCTGTCTTTTCACTCATTTCCGTCTGATCAAGCAACAAGAAATTTGTGGATTCATGCTGTTAGAAGAGAAGAAGGGCCGGATTTCTCTCTGAGAAAAGGCAGCACTTTCGTCTGTAGCAGACAGTTTGCCAAGGAGGATTACTCCGGTGGAACAACCATCAGTCGCCTTAAAAGTGGTGTTGTCCCAAGCCTTTTCCCTTGGAACAATTTTACAGTACCACTCAAAAGGGAGTCTGTATTTTGAAAGGGTGAACAAACGTCAGCTGGTCCCCTCCCAGGCGGATGACAACGGTGCAGCTGCTAAAATGGATCACGATTATGTGACACACCCACCCGCAGGTAAGGTTTAAATAACGTCTAAACATTACAGTTGTTATAAATATAAAATGTACACATCATTTGTTCTTGCCATATTGACGCTTTTTATTGTTAGTCTTTGCAAAACAACATGTTTTAAGTGGTTTAAAATGTGATACATCAGCATCCTCTAATGGTATTAATGATGTCTGCGAAATTTGTAGCCTTTGTCCAGTTTATTGGTCTTGGTGGAGGAATTTGCGTCAAATAAGGCTCAGAGAAAACACTCTGCAGTATACATTTTGCCGAGTATAAGCGCGAAGCGGAAGAACGCCTACGCGTCAGTGACGCATTTCCGTTTTTTGTGAAAAAGGTCTATAAGATAATATTCAGCCATGTTTACTGTTTGATCATAAGAGTGCAGCTATTGGTTACGGTTAATTGGGTATACTGTCAGAGGTATTTGACAGGTATTTTGTTTAACATAATATCACCAAGTGGACATGATCTGGATTAATGTGGCTGTTGTATTTATGATTTTACAGTCAGGCATTACCTGCAATTATAAAGCCTGGAAGAGCCAGGATATTTTTGAATATAACTCAGATTGTATTTGTCTGAAAGAAGAAAGTCATTCACACCTAGGATGGCTTGAGGGGCAGTAAACCATGGGATAATTTTCATTCTTGGGTGAACTGGGGTTTATGGGTAGTTAATTGTAAGGATTTGACAGAGACTTTTTGACAGAAAAGTTTGCACTGGTTACCTGTGTGGATTTGGTTATTTCTCTGAGCTGCTTTTTAACATCATTCCAGTCTTCTTGGGTTAGTCCAGCCCTGCACAATGTTTTCAAGTACAACACATAAAATAAGCCAGTAAACAGTATTGTTACAACATTTTTTACTGATACTCACCTCTGAGAGGACTCTGACAACACAGCCATCTGAAATACCAAGCACATGATAAAGTCACAGAACTAACCTATTAAATAACACACACACACACACACACACACACACACACACACACACACACCTGTTCTTGCGCCAGTTTCAGTTGGCCCTCCAGGCGGGCTTTGTCCTCTCTCAGTCTGTGTAGCTCTCTCTCAGTCTCTCCTCTCGGTTCGGTCCCCGTGGGACAGAAGTGGGCCTCAGGGGGTCCGGCCTCTAAAGCGTGTTCAGGGAGTGCCAGGATCTGCTCACGTTGCAGTCTGGGACACAGAGACACTACTTATCAGATCAAATCAGATCTAGTGTGTGTGGGAGCAGGCTTTGCTTTTTATACAGGACTGAAATGTCCCCCAGATAATGTGCAAAACCTGATCAAACCTGATCTGGTGAACCTAAGATTCTAGGGTTAGGGTTCAGCTCAGGGTTATTATCATAAAAGAAGTATTAAAAACATTTTTGTAAATAAAAATAAAATCCAAATATTAGATGAACTAGACTGTAGAGCAGGTGTTGCCTTTTATACAGGGATGAAATGTCTGAAAATGCACACACAAAATTTACAAAACCTGAACAAAAAAACATTCTCATACAGAAAAGAGGTTCATAAAGATACACACGGGTTCTAGATAAACACCAAATTCAGACATTTAGATTTAGTCTAGAGCAATTATTCTACTGGTTAGCTAGCATGTTTTATTTTTTAAGTAAAAGTTGATTAGTATTTACTGAAATGTTCATAGTAAAATCTCCTGTTAAGTCAGGGTTTTCCAAACGGGGGCTTTTGAGTTTGATGAAAAGCTAATCATAATTTTTTTAAATCATAACATTTTTAAATTACAAATAAAACTCCATGTCATTTTACCATTAATCAACATAACCGTGAACGTGAGAATGTGTTGTAAAATTAAAATATTAACATGAGATTTCAGGAAGACTTCAAGTGAGTCAAAGGGCTTTGGCTGATAAAAACGCTGTGCTTCATCAACAGACGCAAAAGTAAATTGTAAACGGTTTGTATTAAGAGCAGGATCTGTGATGTTCAAGCACCTGTAAGCGATGAGTAGCTGTTGAAAGGCATTGCTCAGACCCTGTATGCGTTTGAGGTAAGTTCTGGCGGCTTTGGCGAGCTGCTCCTCTCTTGAACGATATGATGTTTTCACCTCCTCCAGCATTGACTCAACAAACCCCTTCAACTTCTGTCCCGAATCACCGACACCGGGTGCAGTTACACACTCCTACAGCGCCAGAAACCATGTTACATCAAACCACTCGTCACGGCAATTTAGTTTAAAGCTACACTGTGTGATATTTTCCCCCATCTAGCAGTGTAAAGGTATATGACCATCCAGTGAATATTAGTTTCTGTTCCTCTCAATTCTGATTTCGTTTTAACTCCTACGGTGGCCGATTTAGCCCAAGATTAACATGGCAATCCCCCTCTTCACATTCGACACGGTGCCATCGAGTGTTAAAACGCGAAAGGCGAAGCTTGAATTTACGGGTATGTCCCTCTTTGGCTAATGTACTTTCAAGATGGAGGGCCAACATGGCGACCGGCATTCGAACCCCTCACCCGTATGTGTTTTCAATGGTATATTATAAACTTACGAGAATACTTTATTACTTGAAAGAAGTAAATATACATTAATGAGCACATATATTTTTGAAAGAACTAAGTGTTTTTAGCTAAGAATAAACTAAAAAAGTTACACAGTGTAGCTTTAAAAACAAGAAATTATAAACCACTGGAAAAGTTTGGAGTCTCTGCTGCTCACTAAGACTATTTGATCAGATATGCAATAAAAACATTATTGTTTTGAAATATTATTACAATTTAAAATAACTGTTTTCTATTTGAGAATATTTTAAAATGTGTTTTATTCCTGTGATTAAAGCTGAAATTTCAGTATCATTACTCCAGTCTTTAGTGTCACATGATCCTCACTGGCTTCATATTTCTGAGGAAGCCATCATACACTATCACTCAGATGTTTGCTTCAAGGAAGATGAAAAAAATAATTAATACTTTTATTCTGCAAGGATGCACAGAATTGATCGAATGACAGTAGAAAATGAATGTTACAAAAGCTTTCTATTTCAAGTAAATGAAACTTTTGAACTTCCTATTCATCAAAGAATCCTAAAAAATTATGTTTTCTACAAAAAACTGCACTCAACATTGATAATAATAAGAACCATCATAAATAGTTAAGAATAATTAAGCAGGTAATCATCATATCAGAATGATTTCTGAAGGATCATGTGACACTGAAGACTGGAGTAATGATACTGAAATTTCAGCTTTAATCACAGGAATAAAACACATTTTAAAATATATTCACATAGAAAACATTTATTTTAATTTGTACTAATATTTCACAATATTACGTTTTTTTATTGCATTTCTGATCAAATAAATCTAGCCTTGGTGAGCAGAAGAGACTTCTTTCAAAATATGTTTTAAAAAAAACGTGATTATTTCAAATTTTTGACAACTCAAGAAGCCACTTTAAGTGTGCGTTTTTTTCTGGCATGAATGCACCATTCATTGAACTAAACATCTGCTGGCGTGTACTCATACTGTGATGTCCTGAATGTAGCGTGTAAGTCGGGCCCTGTACTGTATGTTGAGCTCCTTCAGATGATTTTGTAGTTTAGAAACCTCAGTCTCGACCTCCTTCAGCTGGTGTTGAGATATAATCAGTGTCTGCATGTAGACGGGAACCAATCAGTAATCAGAAACACATATACAGCCTCTTCTGTGTGTGACCGACTGAAAATGTACTCACTGCAGACTGCTGGGATAGCTCGTGTCGTGTGTTTTGGATGGCTCTCTTATTCTCCTGTTGTTCCCTCCCCATGGCCACACTATGAGAGAAAGACAACGCATACACACATCAGCTGACCTTCACCGCCCACGTCTCAGGGCTAAACGAGTGAGCACATGTATCAAAGATTTTCCACTCATAAAGATAAAAGCTCCACCACATCACTCCTAATGTAGCAGGTGCACAGAGTTAGGTTTCACAAGGTCAAACTTTACGCAGACACCATTGTCCCCTCGTCTGAGTGTGGCTGTTGACACAAGACCCGTCTCGGCCAATCACAGGTGGTCAGGTGAGATAGACTCCTGTGGTCATTGGAGAGCGGATCAGATTTCGTAGAGAGGGTCTGGTCTATGATTTTGTGACTGCATACAAGTATTACTTTAGCATTATATTCATGATATTATAGTACTAATTAAAATGGAATTAGCCATATGAAAGTTCAAAAGAACCACGTTTATCTGAAATAGAAGCTTTTGTAACTTTAGAAATGTCTTTACTGTCACTTTTGATACATTTAATGCATTCTTGCTGAATAAAAGTATTAATTTGATTATTTTTTTCAATACTGTACAGGAGTGTTTAAAGTTACAAAAGCCTTTTTTATTTCAGATAAATGCTGATCTTTTGAAATGTCTACTCAAAGAGTCCTGAAAAAAAATGCACAACTGTTATCAACATTGATAATAATAATAAATGTTTTTTTAAGCAGCAAATCATCATATTAGAATGATTTCTGAAGGATCATGTGACACTGAAGACTGGAGTAATGATGCTGAAAATTCATTGGATATATTATATTAATTTATTTTAATTTATTTTATTTTTTTTGCTGTGCTCTTCTCATTTGCAAATATTTCTATATAGCTTTCATTTTTTATTTTCATTTAAATTTTCTGAAATTTTAATATTTATTTTATTTCAGTTAGTGTTGAATATTTCTAAGTTCAATTTTTAAAGCCGCACTGGGTAACTTTTGCTCTCGGGGTCCCCCTACAGTTTGGAAAAAATAATGTCCTCAACTACTGTCGTAAGCTCTGTCATCCTACAACAGGGGATGCCATCGCGCGTGCATTTGTTGACATGACAACCCTGATAGCCCTGAACTAGTGATGCGCGGGTGGTCTCAGAACCCGCGGACCCCGTATGTCTATTTAATGGTCGCGGATGTGGAGCGGGTTGTACAAATATATACAGTGGTGCGGGGCAGGCCAAATAACTTCATAAAAGCGGGACCCGCGGGTTGAAAAAAAATCCCGCGCATCACTAACAGTTACCCTGAACACTGCAGGAGTTCAAATGCGGGTGTTCTTCTGGCGTCGCGTGTGAAATGTCTTCATCCCAGGTACAGTCAGTGGCTTATGTTTCAGCATGTCATATGAATATAATTTCATGGGTTTTATTTTTTTCAAACGCCAAATGATCGCGATGCTCACGTTTACAAGCCAGCGTCATTAGGCTATAGTAGCCTAGTCTATTGGTTACCGTTTTACAGAATCTATGATACTTCAATTCAGTGTTTAAGTGGTAGGTAATAATAACCATAGAAAGCATGACAGCCGAGTCAGCATCGGTTGGGCACGCCTCCTTCAGCTCACGCCGACGAGGAAACGCTGGTCCAATGTTGATCCTCGTCCTGCCTTTAATCACATCACTTTTTCGTTTCCTCTTATTGCTTTCCTCCTGAAAAAGCTTTGCTTTCTTATTTGTCTGTGCTGCTTCGGACATGATTATAACATCGACAAACAAACGATAGTTGGGCTCGCACGTCTGAATGTAAGGAAGTGTGGGTGTTGGTGGAAGTGACGTATATGCCGTAAAGCAGTCGAATTTTGTAGTTCTTTTTGTTCTCGGGTTACTACCCGAAACCCGAAGTTTAAAAGTACGATTAAAAACGATACAGACCCCATCAGGCTATCGTGTCGTTCAACCTATTGTAAGTCGATTTATCATCACAAGAGTCTTGAAAATATATTATGAAGGTTGAAAAGTTACCTAGTGCTGCTTTAAGTATTTCATCTAGCACTTATATTTTGTTTAATTTCAGCTTGATTTCAACTAATACAAATTATTTTTAATAGTTTTGTATTTAGGTTCACAACACTTGCATGCTCCACACATCACTTATTATATCACACTGATGAAACAATAAGGGGCCGCTCACACGGAAAGCATTTTTTCCATTCCACTGAGCTACTTTTCTATCGATTTTCAATGTAAATATGTACACACGTCTTTAACTGTTACGCGTGTGTCTTTTGCATCTCTTGCAGCGTCACTCAAGTTAAAGACCACATCTCTAGACCTTGCACTTTTTTCCCTCCAACTGACCTGCGTCCTGCAGTTTAACAGCAAAAACAGGATGCGAGAAGTCCAAGTATGCCACAGATGTTTCAAGTTTTCATTGTTATTTTAATTGAAAACTTCATGTGATCCGTGTTCCTGCATGTTGACATCAGACATGGACCTTATTCAGAGCAGCGCCGTGATGAGGCTGAGAGGGATAGACTGTAAAAGTGTCTCGATCACTTAATAACTAATCACATCATTTTGTCTGAAATTTCTTGGAAATAGATTTTTGCAGTTTTATCATCAGCAGAACAACCCAAAAACCTGAAATAACAGTACAAACCACTGAAGAGATGTATGTCTATCCCCCACAGCCTTGCTTTCATTTCTGTTAAAAATCAAAGACGGCGCTGCTGTGGATGAGGTCTGTACTGAAGATGCTTTGTGAAATCTTTTGCATGTATATGTATTCATGCTTTTCCAAATGTTTTCGACTAGAAGGCAGTCTCTTCGACAACTGTAACCTCAGGTGAGCACTCGCTCCTGTGATTGTACTCGTCTATGTGGTCACATGTATTTCTGACTATATCCAAATGTGGTTTCGGTGATCACAAAACATTTTAGACTCTGTTTTCAGTGTATTTAGTGCCGCCCACTCGTGTTTAGTAACCCAAGATGGGTCTTGAACTCAGAGCAGACGTCATTGTGAGTCTCACACTTTCTCCTCTAGTTGTCGTTGGTGGCCCTCGTAGCTTTTCCTCAGTTTTTCTAGCTCATCTCTCAGGTTATTCTGCGACCCCTGCATTGAAAAACATCACACATGTATAAAATCACCACAATAACACAGAAAGATTGAGCAGCAGTTTCTTTCCTCTTGCGGTCAGTCCTCAATTCCCTGAGAAAGACTATACTTTAGCACTAAAGCTAACTACAATAACTACAGAACCATTTGCACTGCTGCCAGTACTGGGCACAATCACTCTATCTTTATCGACATCTGTAAATCACAATGATTTATTAATATTTCTTTGTACTATACTGTATCAGTAAAATACTATATCAATAATTGTTACCTGCACTTTAAAAACTTTAATTCTTTGTTGGTACTTAAATGCTAAGTATATTGCTCACAGTGCATTGTTAACAGTAAAGTAATTACTCCTCATCTATCCTTAATGTTATTGCAATTTGTGTAAACTGCACTGTACACCTGACATACGCTCCACTGTGTGCTTACATATGGCTGGAATGACAATTAACTCTAATCTATATCTATAATCTATATGAATATTATAACAACATGAAATATTATACTTTAAATATAATGTATTATAGAGATATATTTGTGTGTGTGTATATATATATATATATATATATATATATATATATATATAAAACACAATTACAGTTCAATTACATAAAGCAGTATATACAATATAGCAAATCTAAGATGTGTGATTATTTATAGTTTCACAAAGTTTTAACTTTATAGTCCCCCAGCAATATATATTAAGTTGAATATATAGTACATCCAACTTTATTTGCATGCATACATTATACTTACGTTAAGCGATATGCTATAGCAAATCTCAACTTCTTGATTGTTAATATTGTTGCAAAATGTAAACTATATTATTGCAAAGCTCTAATCTGCAAAATGCAACCATAAGGCATGAAGGTATTAAACTGTTATAATCATAATTTTCTGTAAATCTGCTTTTGAACAATGTGTATCGTGAAAAGTGCTATACAAATAAAAAGGCCTACTTGTTATACTAGAAAATAAATCATATACTGCTGATTTTCTTACATTTCTTTCCAGTGGGCTCTTGTTCTGTTCAAACTCCTCAGGCTGTTAAAAAAACATCAAAACAGAGTAGTTAAATATAAAACTTCTTTAAGTTCATTAGGGAATATTGTTGATCTCATTTCAGTCCTTAGTGGGAGCCATCACTATTATTATTTTTCATACTTTGGTGTGTGTTCAGATCACAGATCAAATCCAAGGGCCAGTTGTTCAAAAAGGTGTGCAAAGGACAGGATTTGGAAATCCCATGTTTTGCTATCCAGGATCAGGTAATGCATCTAACTTTTGTGCCGGTTGTTCAAAGCAAAATTCTATTGGATCATCCTGATCCAGATACACACACTTTTTCAGATTAAAGGGCCCCTAAAGGGACATGGTGAAAAAAAAAAAAAAAAAAAGGAATAAAAAAAACCTTGTTGCATGCTTTTCTGTTCTCTCACAAAGAACTTTTGACTGGTTCATCTCTAATTGTGCCAATGTAGTTTACAAACAGTGATAAAAACATAAATTAAATATAATATTTAAAGCTGTCTGGGGATTATTTTATGGGGGCAAAATCTATTGTTTACATTACTGTAGACTATCAAAAAGGCTTAAAGGGTTAGTTCACCTCAAAATGAAATTTATGTCATTAATGAGTCAAATCATGAATCAATAAGCTGATTAATGACTGTTTGAATCTTTATTTGAGGATTGAAAACAAACCCGGAAGAGAAGACGATGCTGAATAAAGTCGTAGTTTTTGTTATTTTTGGACCCAAATGTATTTTGGATGCTTCAAGAGACTCTAATGAACCCACTGATGTCTCATATGGACTACTGTGATGATGTTTTTATTCCCTTTCTGGACATGGACAGTATAGTGTGCATACACTTGCATACACTCTCGGACTAAATATAAAATATCTTAAACTGTGTGTGAAGATGAACGGAGGTCTTACGGGTGTGGAACGGCATTAGGGGGAGGAGTTAATGACATCAGTTTCATTTTTGGGTGAGCTAACCCTTTAATATTTCTGTGGCCTTTGAATTCAGTGCCTTCTAAAGAAACACTTTGCTAAAGGAAGTGTTTGATAAGGATGAGCATGAGTCTCTCACCCCGACTCTGTTCTGCGACGCCCTGCTGATGAGCGCTCGAACCCTCTCCACCTCCAGTGTGTGTCTGTGCGTCCGCTCTCTCTCCTGCAGGAGCGTGTCGTGTGTGTGTGCGAGGGCGAGTAGCTCAGAGCTGAGCTCTTCAGAGTGTGTGCGCTCTCTTTCATAAGCGCTGCTCAATGACAGGAAGTTGCTCTTTAGGACTGAGTACTCTTCGGCCAGGTCACGCTCATTACGCTCAATGACTTCTAAACGGGCCGATACTGCTGACACTTCCTGTCTGAGCCGGTCACGCTCTGTCTGAAGGGATGAGGCAGTTCCCTCCTGAGATAAAACCTGGGAAAGAGAGCATGACGTGTAAATGCAGAGCTGATTTATAGCTTAATTGAATTTGTTTAATTATTGACAAATTTCGCAACATTGACAGTAGATATGCTTCCATCCAAAGATGCAAATTGAATGTATGCGCAAAATTGGAATATTGCATAAAACAGTAGCAAGTAAAGCAATGTTTCCATCCCATGTGTTCAAGAGAACAAAAATGGATATCTTTCTGGATACCACTTTCTGCATATCTGACAATTTTTGCAATAAAAATGGTAGTTTTATGCAATCCGGGATAAGCCACTGTGGCCCTTCTTTCGTAAATCATAAATGACTTAAATCATAAATGGCGTGCAGACAATGTTATCTTGCGTTCCGATGCTTGGTATTTGGGAACACAATCATCTGAGACGGTTCAGGGAGGGAATTTTACCCAACCATTTTGATGACAGACTTTGGTTCTGTAATAAGGTAGTTTACTGGAGGCAAGGTGAAGTGATGAACCCAAGTGCAGTTTATTTACAATGTGAACAGATGTCAAACAAACGATTGACTTGGACCAGGACCAGGACCAGGACCAGGACCAGGACCAGGACCAGGACCAGGACCAGGACCAGGACCAGGACCAGGACCAGGACCAGGACCAGGACCAGGACCAGGACCAGGACCAGGACCAGGACCAGGACCAGGACCAGGACCAGGACACTCACCAACAGCGAGTTACAGAAAACAATACTCAACATGGAGCATGGCAATGAGGGTTTAAATACAGAAAAACTAATGACTAGACAAGACACACCTGTGACCAATGATTAAACAATGAACCAATGACAGAACAGAACTGAGAAGCCACATGACTAAATGAACCAATGACAACATGACACAAGAGTCTAGGGAATACATGACAATGGAGCACATGGCAGGATCACATGACAAAACCAGGAAACATGACAGTGACCGTGACTGTGAACATGAAAACCAAACACACTGTAGCTGTGTCCCAAAGTGAAGGGTGCGCACTTCGAAGGCCATGCACTTCGAAGGCCAGACCAGGCCACGCCTTCAAAGTGCACGAAGTGCACGAAGGGCGAACCGAGAGACAGGGTTGCCAGGTCTGAATAATAAAACCCCTCCAATTGTTATTCAAAAGTATCGGAATCACGGCCAGAATGGACCAAAATATCCCAAAATGCGGGGCGCGGGCAGTAGAAATATTGCTTGAGTAAAGACAACTTAACCTGTGGACTATAGGCTACAAACACCTCAAAGCAACAGTAGCCTAACAGTAGCCTAAATGCAACCCCATTCCAGACTTGGCAACAATGAACCAAAGCGCCGTTAATGGACTAGCAGGTTCTGACAACTGACAGCGGACGTTCGTGAGGCGATCTTAAAAAGAGAAATGGAGCATATACTACTACTACTTATATATATATATATATATATATATATATATATATATATATATATATATATATATATATATATATATATATATATACTTTTTTGAGCTTTCTATTGGGTTTTGACGTGCTTCAAAGCCTGCGACGATGGGCTGGACCATAAGCATGTAAATCTGTAGCCGGTTAAATATTGTCAAATTGCAAATATTATTTAACAGTTTATTTCTTATGTTAAATGTAACTGTTACAATATATTTTAAACATTTAGCCTGTCCAAGTTTTTTTTTTTTTTTTTTTTAAGTAGGCCTACTTATTTTTATTCAACTCATCATCTCAGACTCAGATGCATTTTTTATGGCATGCCATGCAGCCGTCGACCGATTCGGCCCCGCAAAGCTGCGGACAGTGGAAATTTGCACTCATCCCAGAAGATGATGTCCCGCGCAGGCCTTACCAGAGTCTCTATTGTGCATTATTCCCCATCCCGGTCCAGCTCCAGCTTCTCCCGCTCAGCGCAATGAAAGTGTTGCAAAGTGTTTTCTTTTGGTTTGGCTGATAATAAAAATGTGTTGTTTCTAATGTTAAACTTAAGTTATTTTATTGGTCTATAAATAGGCTATAGTTGTAAAAAGCCTACGTAGGCTAATAGACCAGTTTATTTTCATTTACACATTTTAAATTACATGACAAGAAAATATATGTATAAACATAAATGTGTTTAATGTAGCTACAAATTATAACGTGCATTACAAAAATAAACAATAGCTAGGCTATAGAAAAAACACTTCTCTTTAATTTAGCCTACGTTTGAAGTTAACGAAAATGAACAATATACAGCAGTTCGTTTAATTTACAAATAACTTGCATAAAAAATAATAAGCTAGCCATTTAAATAGTTCTGTGTCGGCCACGCATTCAGCCTTTGGAGGATCGATGTTTCGTTGACCGTCGTCAGTGAACATTCATTCATTCAATCATTCATTCATATAAAAAAAAAAAACACTAGCATCTAAGTCAGCAGTTTTCGTTTGTTTGTATTTTTTCTTATAATTCTGAGTGACAGATGTCACATTTGATTTAGCCTATTTTTCTGTGATATTTGTTTTAGTTACGGTGTTGACATAGGCTACAGCCTAGGCTGTAAGAAAAATAAATGATTGCACGGACAATTCCTATTCAGTGTCTCTCTTTCTGTAAGGGAAATTTAAAAGATAGATCCTGGAAACAAAATCTAAATTTAGCTGGATCAGTCGGGTCGGTAATAAAATAATTTATAGCGGGTGAGCACGGAGTGAATTTTGCGCGAGCGGAATGGTGCGGTGCGGAATAGCGGGAGCAGGATGAAAATACAGCGCCGCGCAGATTATATTTTGAAGGCTATTTAAAGAAAGTGTATGTGGAAAAAAAGAAACAGCGAAAAGGGTGATAATGGACTGATTCTTCTTGCGATAATGGTTGAGAAATAAATAGCATTTAAAAATTGGGAAATTAAAGTTTATCTTGCTCAGGGCAGGGAACTGGGAACTGTGTGAATGCACTAACGTTGGACGTTTTATTTACTTCTAGCGCTTGCTGTTGTGTTCAATAGTACCCAGGCTACACTTGAGTGCACCGACCGCTACCGTCTTTAACTGGAATCTGATCGAGTGCCGCGGGAATGCGGACCAGTCAAATCCTGTAGTCACCAGTGTGCTATGAATTCTGGGATAGGGAAGGCTGCGAAGTTATGGGAAGGTCCCATCTGCTGTACCCTTCCTTTGCCTGAGAACTGAGAACCGAAGGGCGCATTTTGAAGTCGCTCATGAATTGCGGCAGCCTTCGTCGCACCGCTGTGACGCAATCGCACTTCAAATGCGGCCTTCAGAAGCTGTGTCCCAAAGTGAAGTGCGCGCACTTCGAAGGCCGCATTTGAAGTGCGATTACGTCATACCTGCACTACGAAGACTGTCCCAATGTGAAGGCTGCACCCTCTGAAGGCCGCATTTGAAGTGCGATTACGTCACAGCGGCACTACGTAGGCTGTCCCAAAGGGAGAGCTGCACCTCTGAAGGCCGCATTTGAAGTGCGATTGCGTCACAGCGGTGCGACGAAGGCTGCCGCAATTTATGAGCGACTTCAAAATGCGCCCTTTGGTTCTCAGGCAAAGGAAGGGTACAGCAGATGGGACCTTCATATAACTTCGCAGCCTTCCCTATCCCAGAATTCATAGCACACTGGTGACTACAGGTTTTGACTGGTCCGCATTCCCGCGGCACTCGATCAGATTCCAGTTAAAGACGGTAGCAGTCGGTAACTCAAGTGTAGCCTGGGTACTATTGAACACAACAGCGCAAGCGCTAGAAGTAAATAAAACGTTCAACAGTTCCCAGTTCCCTGCCCTGAGCAAGATGAACTTTAATTTCCCCAATTTTTAAATGCTATTTTTTTCTCAACCATTATCTCAAGAAGAGGAATCAGTCCATTATCACCCTTTTCGCTGTTTCTTTTTTTCCCATAAACTTTCTTTAAATAGCCTTCAAAATATAATCTGAGCGGCGCTGTATTTTCGTCCTGCTCCCGCTATTCCGCACCGCACCATTCCGCTCGCGCAAAATTCACTCTGTGCTCACCCGCTATTACCGACCCGACTGATCCAGCTAAATTTAGATTTGTTTCCAGAGTCTATCTTAAATTTCCCTTACAGAAAGAGAGACACTGGATAGGAATTGTCCGTGCAATCATTTATTTTTCTTACAGCCTGCTGTAGCCTATGTCAACACCGTAACTAAAACAAATATCACAGAAAAATAGGCTAAATCAAATGTGACATCTGTCACTCAGAATTATAAGAAAAAATACAAACAAACGAAAACTGCTGACTTATCTACTAAAATAAAGTATATATATATATATATATATATATATATATATATATATATATATATATATATATATATATATATATATATATATATATATATATATATATGAATGAATGTTCACTGACGACGGTCAACGAAACATCGATCCTCCAAAGACTGAATGCGTGGCCGACACAGAACAATTTAACTGGCTAGCTTATTATTTGTTATGCAAGTTATTTGTAAATTAAACGAACTGCTGTATATTGTTCATTTTCGTTAACTTCAAACGTAGGCTAAATTAAAGAGGTGTTTTTTCTATAGCCTAGCTATTGTTTATTAATGCACGTTATAATTTGTAGCTACATTAAACACATTTATATTTATACATATATTTTCTTGTCATGTAATTTAAAATGTGTAAATGAAAATAAATTGGTCTATTAGCCTACGTAGGCTTTTTACAACTACAGCCTATTTATAGACCAATAAAATAACTTAAGTTTAACATTAGAAACAACAAATTTGTATTATCAGCCAAACCAGAAGAAAACACTTTTCAACACTTTCATTGCGCTGAGCGGGAGAAGCTGGAGCTGGACCGGGATGGGAAATAATGCACAATAGAGACTCTGGTAATTCCTGCGGGACATCATCTTCTGGGATGAGTGCATATTTCCACTGTCCGCAGCTCTGCGGGGCCGAATCGGTCGACGGCTGCATGGCATGCCATAAAAAAATGATGAGTTGAATAAAAATAAGTAGGCCTACTTAAAAAAAAAAAGAAAACTTGGACGTATATAGGCTAAATGTTTAAAATATATTGTAACAGTTACATTTAACATAAGAAATAAACTATTAACTAATATTTGCAATTTGACAATATTTAACCGGCTACAGATTTACATGCTTATGGTCTAGCCCATCGTCGCAGGCTTTGAAGCATGTCAAAACTCAAAACCCAATAGAAAGCTCAAAAAAAGTATATATATATAAATATATATATAGCTTCTTGCGTATGCTTGCACTCTGTAATATATATATATATATATATATATATATATATATATATATATATATATATATATATATATATATATATATATAAGTAGTAGTATATGCTCCATTTCTCTTTTTAAAATCTCCTCACGAACGTCCGCTGTCAGTTGTCAGAACCTGCTAGTCCATTAACGACGCTTGGTTCATTGTTGCCAAGTCTGGAATGGGGTTGCATTTAGGCTACTGTTGCTTTGGGGTGTTTGTAGCCTATAGTCCACAGGTTAAGTTGTCTTTACTTGAGCAATATTTCTACTGCCCGCGCCCCGCATTTTGGGATATTTTGGCCCATTCTGGCTGTGATTCCGATACTTTTGAATAACAATTGGAGGGGTTTTATTATTCAGACCTGGCAACCCTGTCCCTCGGTTCGCCCTTCGTGCACTTCGTGCACTTTGAAGGCGTGGTCTGGTCTGGCCTTCGAAGTGCATGGCCTTGGAAGTGCGCACCCTTCACTTTGGGACACAGCTAGAGGTGCAGCTTTCACTTTGGGGCAGCCTACGTAGTGCCGCTGTGACGTAATCGCACTTCAAATGCAGCCTTCAGAGGGTGCAGCCTTCACATTGGGACAGTCTTCGTAGTGCAGGTATGACGTAATCACACTTCAAATGCGGCCTTCGAAGTGCGCGCACTTCACTTTGGGACACAGCTTTTGACAGGCTCAGGCATTTCATATTGATCAAACACATATTTGATATGCTATACGATGCGTCCACTGGTTAGTCCAGTTATTTAATCACATCCTCTGTTGAGGCAAAGTCACGTGTGCTTTTGGTTGCCCATTAAGGTATTTACTCAGTGAATGTGTTTCCATCACAATTTATGTCTTCTTATCAGATTTAAAAAAAATGATCTGCTCAAATGCTTTTTTATGGGCATTTTTAGAGTAAATGCACATCTTGGCATTTCCTATATGCAATAAAGTGTTTGTTTATGCAATATAGCAAAATTCACATAAAAGAGTTACTGAGTTATTGATCTGAATCAATATTGAACTTACCATGTTTTTCAAATCAAAGAGCTCCGCTTCATACCGCTCTATCATTTTATTGGCCTCAATCTGCACATCAACAAGGTCTTTTGAGATCTGAAACACATACACATGAAATATAAAATATCAGGGAAATCCTGAGTGCAGCATATTCATAAGCAGATATCAAACAGATCCCATATTTCCAGGCTTCTTCAGTTTACCTTTAGTTTGTCTTCTTCACACTGGACTAATCTGACCGACAGGTCACTCTTTGACGCGGCCTGCAGGCCCAGTTTGTTCTGGGCCGAGTCAAGTTTATTAAACAGCACTTCATTTTGTTCCCGCAATTGTACCTGTAAAGTATATGAATCAATGCAGTTAAAGGATTAGTTCACTTTCAAATAAAATATATGATTTACTCACCCTCAAGACATCCCAGGTGTAAGAAGAAAGTCATATAAGTTACTCCTAGGATGCTTGAGGCTGAGTAAATCATGGGCTAGCTAATTTTCTTTTTAAAGTGCTAATCCTCTAACACTATTATCAACAATCAGCATGTTATAGATTAGTGCAGGAGGTTTCAACCTTTACAATACAATTTGGAGCAGTAAGATTTTTCTTATGGTAAATGGTAAATGGACTGCATTTATATAGCGCTTTTAACAGACCCTATGGCCATCCAAAGCGCTTTACATTTTGCCTCACATTCACCCATTCATACACCGACGGCGATGTCAGCCACGTAAGGCGCCATCCAGCTCGTCGGGAGCAGTTGGGGTTAGGTGTCTTGCTCATGGACACCTCGACACTTGGTCAGGTGGAACCGGGGATTGAACCACCAACCTACTGGTTTGTAGACAACCTACATGAACCACTGAGCCACTGCCGCCCCACAATCACAGTAAGATTTTTCTTATGTTTAAAAACAAACAAAAAGTCTTGTATGCACCAAGACTGCATTTCTTTGATCTAAAAGGCAGTAAAAATTCTATTGTGAAATATTATTTCGATTTAAAATGTTTCCTATTTGAATATATTGTCAAATGTAATTCATTCCTGTGAACAAAGGTGAATTTTCTGGATCATTACCCCAGTCTTGTGTCACATGATCCTTCAGAAATCATTATGATATGATGATGATGCACTTATCAATGTTTAAAGAACAGCATTGAAATAGAAATACATCATTTAAAAATGTCTTTATTGTCACTTTTGACCAAAGATTATAATTTTTTTTGAATGGTGTTAAATATAATTTTCACTGACTCTGATTAAAACCCAGCGTTCATACACTATAATATTACAACCCAATTAGTTCAGCATTAATTCCTTCATATGACAAGAAAATACCTTACATTTTCGTCAGTCAGAGAGCGAATTTGCTCCTGCAGTTCGTTATTTGAGCTCTGTTTATTCGTCGAGTCCATGTTCTGCAGCTGTCAGAGGTGTGTGTTGGTTTCTATAAACACGAGTCTCCATGGGCGTTTACAATGATCTTCAGGAGCAGCAAACTGCGAAAGGGAGCTCCATCTGACGTGTGAATCACACTAAATGAATCTTTCTGATAACTCAGTTGAATCGTCGGAGTTGCTAAACGATTCAAATTAGACGTTTATTTCAATCAACATTCGCAACTATTCCATAAACATGTAAAATATACCAATAGTAGAATACATATATGAATTAAACAGTAAACATTGAGCAAGAAAATACAGTGACATAAGTTCCTTAGCATAGAATCATAAAGTCTCAGCAGATTGCCTGGGGAAGCAGAATTTGGAAAAAGTTTTGCTGAATTGTTCCTTCTGTTTGGTAACTGCAAGATAAATCAATGACTCTTGTGAAAGCTTAACAACTCTTTGTCCTTTCCTTTACAATGAAAAAGGGTTGTAAATCTAGCATGTTCCGTTTGTCTGAAGGCCTATTGTTCAACTGAATCGTGATCAAATTGTCCAATACGGCACAAACTGACAACATAGCCTACTTGATTTTTTCCCCTTCAATTCTGTATATTTACCATGTTATATGAAAGCGAATTGAGTTAGCAATGTTTGGTACTGACTCTTTGAATATTAACCGAACTGATTAATTTAAATTAAATTTGGAAAAACGGACGGTACAACCAAAGTGATTTGAACAGCGGTGACATCTTTGCCCAGTTAAATTTTTTTATTAAAACTAGAAATTCAAAATCGAAAACGATTTTTCAAAATAGGTTCTGCAACGAACTGAACTTATAATAAAACCAGTTATTAATGAAATGTATTAAAAAAAAAAAAAAAAAAAAAAACGTAAACGAATAATCGGAATCAATTTTGGGGGGAATTTTTTCGAAAGAACCGACTCGTTAAAAAGATTCGGACTTGCACACAATGATTCGGAAAAATGGAAATCTGCTCAGGAGTCAGGATAGGATTTGACAAAATGGGATACTACCACGATTGTTGCCATTCAATCTCAGTTGACTTCAGGAAAGTCAGCCTTGCTTCTGATCGTCGCTGATAGGCTCATTTTCCCGCCAGTTACAATATGAACTAACCGGTAAAGGTCAATGAGCAAAAAGTAACGGTTTTCGCGATACTATAGACTTTGAGAGACGTGTTGTAATTCAATCAAAAAAGCAATACGATTTAGTAAACATGTAGAAAATTTATTAAAATACAAGATACAAGATATATGATACAAAGGTAACAGAACAAGTCTGGTCATTAAATTATTTGTAAATTGTACAAAATTACTTAAATATAGTGGTCCCACTGGATTGTTGTTCAAAAGGCCACACATACACACACACACCACATATATAAGTGCATTCTTGGCATTCGCAAACAAGCTACTCTACTTAAGGCAACCTGCAAAGTGGCTTTAACAACATCACACATCAACTATCAAAGACGTCTCATTTACTGTCAGTCCCATTAAAATATGGCACGTTTAAAATAAAATAGGGCAGCAAACCAAGACTCAGACAGGCAGACATCTGTAGGCTAGTCGTGTGCGTTTTTGTATGCACTGAGAAATGTGTGTGATTATCTGCAGGTATCTTGAAGACCACCATTCTGAGCAAGTCGTTCTCTCAATGATTGATGTTTTCATCTTCCTCCACCTCCTCATCATCCTCGGCAGTATGGGTATTTGTATTTCCGTGGACCAGGCGGATTCCAGCAGCGTTTTGTAGAGCCTCCAGACTGGGTTGACTCACATATAAGCTCACGTTTATGTTGGGACGTGCTGATCTCAATTCCTCTACTTTACTCCATGCCTAATAATACACATAAAAAATTAAAAAGATAAAACACAATTATATAACTGAAAATTAATTTGAAAGAAATAGTTGTGAATTTACTGAAAATGTAAATATACTGTCCCTTATTTAATTCTAAATTGCAATGAAACTGTGGAGTGATTTTTTTGCATGAATAGGAAAGCAACTCAAACTTGGATCCACACTTGTTCAGCAAGTAAAACATACATACTTATAAGCTGATGACGATGTCATTAGTTCAATGAAACACATGTAGTGGTTTAATTTAGAAACGAGCAAGAGTAAACGTGCAATGTAATTGTGCAAAGTGAGTGCAATAAAAGGAGCAAATGAATGCCTAGCCTCCTCAAAATAGACCATTTGTTAGCAGCAAAAAGCCGCCTTCGAGTGTAAAGTACATGTTTGCAAGAAGAACACAAATGCACCCAGTTTCGATAGGATCAACCAGACCAATGCTGCTAGAGCACACTTGGATTCGGACCACAGCAAACATCTCCAGTGTGAAATCTCCCTAAAACACAACATGCCATTAACCTCAATGTTAAAATACCTGCTGGAATTTGCCATGATGGCAGTAGTATTCCACCAGGAACCCATACACATCTCCAACACGCACTGCAGGGTCCAGATCCTTCTCCTCCAGCAGAGACTCACACACACGCACCGCTTCTACTGGATCCTCTTCATGCATCCTTAACACACACAAATACATTTGCAAATGCATGCAGAGCTGTGGAAAGAATGGACAATTGAAATGCTTGTATTTTATGGGTACCTTCGTGCCTGAATGAATCTCTTGATGAGTCCGAGTCTGTGTGTCAGTATGAGGAGTTTGCTGTCAGTCTCTTCTCCAGTGCGACCCTTGGCTTTAGTCAGACACTTGCACGCCTCTGTCAGAGCTCCGTATGCCTTCTCATAATTCTGATAATCATCAATTTCCACCTGCGAACAAACACCACAAAAAAGTAACTGCATTTACAGGGATAATTCACCCCAAAATTGTAAATAAATTGTAATCATTTACATGCACTTAAAGGGATAGTTCAGCCAAAAATTAAAATGTAACCAATAAAACATGTACAAATAAAAACGTTAAAACGAGCGTTTTAAGAGCTGGTAGTAACATGGTTTTGACCCTAGCTCTTGAAACGCTCCGTTTTTATATGTTTATGGTTTATCGGTTAAATTTTAATTTAAAGCCTATTAATTATTCATCATGATGTTTTTGAATGTACAACAAACCACACAAACGTCATAAGTTGACCTCAGACAACAGTATATATATATATATATATATATATATATATATATATATATATATATATATATATATATATATATATATATATATATATATATATATATATATATATAAGAAGCCAGTTCATGACCCCTTTAAGTTGTTCCAAACCTGTATGGATATATTCTGCTGAACACAAAATAAGATATTTTGAAGAATGTCAGTAACCAAACAGTTGATGCACCATTGACTATTTTTTTCCATACAACGGAAGTCAATGGTGCATCAACTGGATGCCCTCAACTGAACTGTTTCATACAGGTTTGGAACAACCTGAGGGAGACTATCCCTTTAATAATAAAGAATTGTCAGTTTTGACAGTACCTCAGCACAGGCCTCATAAAAGCCAGCGAGCATGTCAAGTGCGCGTCCTTTTGTGTAGAAGCCGATGATGTTCTTCATGATCTCCGGGTCATTCCTCCAGTCCAGAGACTGCAGGTAGTTGGCTGCCAATATGTAAATGTCTTTCTGTCTGGAAACACCTGCGAAAAACACTATTTTCTCTGTATCACCTGATTTCAGTAGTGCTCGCATCGCCTGTCAAAGACAAGAAAAGGAAGAGAAAAGAAAAGCTTGATATCTTTGCTCTTAAAAGAGGCTAGTGAAAATGCATTAAAAAGTGCAACAAACAAATAAAATATAAATAAAACTTGGTGCTAACTTGGCAGATTCTGATAGCATTTAATGCAAATCAATGAGATTTTTATTTAAAAAATAATAATTCAACAGACTACTTGCATAAAATGCATTAAAAATTCAAAATCTCTTAATTAAGATCTTACTAGTCTTATTAAGATTATATACAAATGCTTAGTTTTATAAATAAATCTGTAGTTTTAATAGTGTATGTGTGCAACACATAATGCAAATCAATAAAATGATGATTTAGATGATAACCATTCATCAAATGTAATAGATTGTGTGCAACAGTTGTTTTTTTGCAGCAAAGTTTATCATTTTGATAATTTAGAAGCATTAGAAATTCATGTATCGTATATGATACAGTAGGTTTTATAGGGTTCATTTGAGCTGAAAAGTGTTCGGCTGGTCTTGTGGTGCTGTGGAATTAAATGTGAAAAATCAGCACACTTTCGGAAATTGATGGGGAAAAGGTAAATTCTATTATTTAGCGTCATTATTTTGTGATTGACCAATCGGAATCAAGTATTCGAGAGAGCCATGTCATAAGATTATGCAAAATGACAGACGTTTTGAATGATGATGATGGTTTAATCAGCTGTTGATTTGAGCAGAAGTCAAACCTTGGTCTTGTTTCCAGCTTGTGTGTATTTCTTAGTCGCTAGGTGGTAGTTGCCCTGCCGCATGCAGCAGTCTGCGATTTTCTCCAGCAGCTCCTTTCGCCCGGCCTCAGACAGATAGGACGAGTCTTTTGGCACCGTCAGACTTTCAGCCAGATCGTCTGTGATGGTCAAACTCTGGTCCAAACACAACTGGAGCGCCTCATTGTACTACACAAATTCATTTGCATATAGTTAGAAAATACTCTGCTGTGATTACAATTAAAAGGGTTCTGTTTGCATGCATAAATCTAACGAATATGACGTGCTATGTTATGTTATGTTGTTATGTTTGACAGTGTGTGCTCAGTGTTCACCTTTTTGGCAGCCACCAGCAATTCCACAGCTTTCTGGTACTGAGCATGTTTTATGAAGAAATCTGAGCAGCGTGCTAGTAAGGCAGGGTCGCTGGTTTCATTCAGGTCCTCTGCGATCAGCTGCAGAGCTCCAAACTGCTCTGTGGCAAAAGCTAGCTCTAAAGCCTTTGAGACATGACCTGCCTGGAAAGGTGGAATGGACATGTGTTATATAAGTGATCAGCACCACCTAGTGGTAAAGTTTGACACAACATGTATCTGAATTTATTGACACATGGTGAGAATGTTTGGAAGTACCTTATGATAAAGCATAACAGCTCGGTCCATGTGCGTTCCTTTCTCTTCATAATACATGGCCGTGTCCATCATGTCTTCTGGATTGCTAAGCAGTGCAAGATTCATGAGTTGCTCGTCTAAATTATTCTCTTTACACAGTCGGATGGCGTTGTTATAAGCTTGTGCTCGCGTGTAGAAGTGCACCGACTGGCTGATTTCATCTTGTCCCTCGTACTGCCGTGCAACATGATAGGATGCTGCTCTGTTGCCCGTCTCATTGGCTATCTCACTCGCCTGAGAAATATACAGATGAACCTGAAGCATTCAATGCATCAGGGAATCTTAAAATCAAATTTGTTAAACATACCTTCTGAATGTTTCCTAGATAACAGTGCACGCGCACTTGAGACAGGTAGTCCTGAGCGAAGGCGTAGTAATGCAGTGCGGCCTCCATGTCTGATTGGCTCTCCAGATAATGACCCCACCACTTGTACAGATCCCTGTCCAATCACAGACCAGACAACGGACAGTGGGAATATTAAAGCCATGTCGGACCGCAGGGGCCATAATCATAAATCATCTCTGATATACTAACTCACTTGTCTTTCATTTTATTGATGTAGATCTCCAGCGAAACATTGTCCTCCATTAGCATTCTCGGGACTTCAAACCGATGTGTGTCGGACTTCTCAAAACTATTAAATAGGAAAGAAAAAATAACAGACCTATCTGAGGCAAAAATAGCAATGTGAATGTTAAGGACCAGGACTAAATAATTGTTTTAGGTCCAGACCAAATGAACCAAGCAAACCGAAATACAAGTGTGGCCACACCCTTTAAAAAGAAGTGACAAAATATTAATTTTGCACTAAAAACAGTAGAGGAGAAATCACTGTGACCTCAGTGTGCTTCTCAGCAGTGATTGTGTGTGAACGTGACACTCACTACACCAGCGCTAGGTTCTTGTCCCCCATGGCCTCCAGGTGTTTGGCGTAGCTGTAGTATGTAGTCCGGAGGTGAATGCGGTCGTGCGTTTCTGCCGTCTCTACCGCCTGCTGCCACTGACCTGCCGCCTGATAAAACTTATTCAATAAATCAAACCTCCCGCATGACTTATACAAACGCTCTGCATCCTCCTGCGAAAAAAGAGAGAGATGCTGCGATAAACCCAAATGTTTAAATCTAAATGTTTAGTTTTTGTTATTGTACTGAATGAGACAGAGAGGCTCCAAGTGCACTAGGTTTATTTAGATAACGTTGTGCTTGTGTGATTTAAACATAACATGAAACGTCATTTGCAGTGAATTCAGCTTCCATAACGCACATACCTCAGAATGAAACATACACTACATAAATTAGCAGAAAGGTTGTTTCAGATGTGGAGAAAGTTATTACATATTAGATTCCAGATTAGGATAACAAGCTTTCTTTTCTTTAATAATAATGCATACTACTGAATGTGCACAATGAGAACGGGAAGATTTATTAGCTCAGCAAAAAAGGTCATGCTATGTCAGTTTTTGTCTTACCAGCATGCCCAGCTGTGCAGCCAGTACTGCCACTTGCGCCTCCAACTCCGGCTCTTTTTCAGCATCCCTGAGAGCACGAGCAGCCCGTGCGTTACCCATGTTCCCCAGACACACACGCGCCACATCCAGACGACGACTCTTCACACACATCCGTGCCATGTTCTCCCACACCGCCTCACTGGAGATTCAATCATATACACACAACATTAACTTGTGTGCGTTTGGTGCTTTTATCCAAAAATGACATTGCATTGACGGTAGACATTTTATCAGTTCATGCATTCCCTGGGAATCGAACTGGTTACACTTCATTTTAAAGTAGTTACATTGTTCTTACTCAAATATGTACTGAGTTATATCAATGAATTACATGTAATTACTATCGAGTTACATTTAGGTTTAAGGTAAGTTACTCGTAATTATGCATACATTTACTGTTATAACTATAGTAAGTACATGTAGAAATGTGTAACTATGTCATGACCTTGGCATTGCTATTGCCATTCCCTACTGTTTGAGCTACAGGAATATATAAAAAACACAGAAGCCTCAGTTTTCTTCAAAAGCCAAAGATGTCTAAAGGAACACCACAAAGCACTACTGAAGTCCCCTGGGTTTGAAAACTTGCATGAAGAATGTGAGATTGCCATATTGTGTGATGCCCTTTCTCCCATTCATAGTAATATGAGTGCACCGTCTTTTTAGATCTAAAGTCTTTGGTGTAGATCATGAATAAATGAACATGCGATAAAATCTCCTTTTATTGGCAAACATTCAGATTTTTTTTATTAACATTTAGGGTGCGTTTTGGTTGATTGGATCACAAGTAGACAAGGGAGACACATTCCCATCTCTTTTTTGTCCACTTTCAACCACTTCTGTCCTGATTTCTTTGAGGGGAGGGTCTATGGGCGGGGTCTAATGTTAATGTTAAGGGTCTAATGTCTTTGACATGACCAGAGATGACTGAAAAACATCAGTGTGGCAAGCAGCGAGGCGAGGGACCGTGAGAGCGGGCCGGTGGCGAGTGATAACGACACACCGGTTTTGTCTCCCCACGGCAGAGTGACGGGAGTATAAAAGGAGGAGCAAAGACAGTGGAAGACAAGAGAGGACCAGGCCTGGATTTTACGTTGAGTTTTGTTTATGTTTTATGTGTGTGCGGGCAGTCGTCCGTAAGGGGCTGCCCGCGGTTTACTTTTGTTTTTTTTATTTAATAAAACTTGTTTAATGTTCACCGTTTTTTTTATTTTATTATCCTTTATTTTACCAGGAAATAATCCCATTGAGATTCAAAATCTCTTTTTCAAGGGAGTCCTGGCCAAGACAGCAGAAAAAAAAAAAAAAAAAAAAAAAATAATAATAATAATAACAAACAAATTAAAAATACAATAAAATACATATACACACAAATAACCAAAAGAAAACATTTAACACTTTAACATCATCTCAAAAAAAATCACCAGCCGCACTCAATAACATCACATGTGCATTTAGTACTCAAATTGTCCTTTATCCGAGTTTTAAACTGTGTCATTGTCGGTAGATCCTCAAATTTAAGCTGTTTCTGCAATGTATACCAGGAAAAAGGTGCAAAAACTTTAAAAGCACTTTCACCGAAAACAGTTCGCGTTCGTGGGATATCATACATGATTTGCTTATATGATCTAAGATTACAATTCATAGCAGTGACTTTTGGAGTCAGAAGAGAACATAAGTAAGAAGGCAATTTACAAAGTATGGCCTTAAAAAGAAAAGTATACCAGTGCTCCAGCCTGCGATTGTGCAAGGATGGCCAACCCACACTCTCATACAAGCTACAATGATGAGTACGGAAATTAGAATCAGTTACAAATCTCAGTGCTGCATGATATACTGAATCCAACATTTTCAAAGAAGATTGATTTGCATGCATGTATAAAATATCACCATAATCCAGCATTGTCAAAAATGTTGTTTGTATAAGTGTTTTTCTCGTACTAAAAGAGAAACAGCCTTTGTTTCTATAATAGAACCCCAACTTTACTCTAAGTTTTTTTGTTAAAAACTCTATATGCTGTTTGAAAGACACATTTTCTTCTAAAAGGAAACCAAGATATTTATATACTGATACTCGTTCAATTACTTTCTCATCTAGGGTCACAATTTGACAAGCGTCTTCTATTATTTAAAATAGTTTTATTACTAAAAGGCCCCCTTCCTTCCCATTTCTAAGATTGTTATTACAATCAGCTTTCGTTTCTGATGTGACAGCCGCGAGACCAGCCGAACACTGCAAGTGTGTGTTAGAAATCTGGAATGGTGAGAAAAAATTGTGCTTGGTACATTTTTCATCTTCAAATCAAACTTGGGTCTCCAACGGACAAAGTTTAAATCTGTCTGAATTTATAAAGTCTGACTAGCGCGTTTCCCATCATTTTTACGCATTAGATGTAGAGTAGGCATCTTTTGTGGCCGTTTGAACACATTTGACCACATGAGCATTTACACTACTAAAGCAATCCGGTCGAATGTGTTTTTGACTACCTCTGAAAGCTCAAAATGTTTTATACCCCGTTTGCTCCAGTATTTAGCGTCATCCACTTGTGATCCGATTAACCAAAGCACATCTTAAAGGAATAGTTCACCTAAAAATGAAAATTCTGTCATTATTTACTCACCCTTAAGTTCTTCAAAACCGGTATACATTTCATAGTTCTGCTGAAGATATTTTGAAGAAAGTTTGTAACCAGTTCACTTTGGGGGCACCATTGACTTCCATAGCAGGAAAAAAAAAGACAGTTTTCATTTTTGGGTGAACTATCCCCAGAGGCGGACAGTACTGAATTATTTTTACTTTCCAAGAAATTTTGTTTTTCAAGTATATGAACTTCATCAGTGTTCTTCTCTGGAAAACTTTTAATTCACAACAATCCAAAACATAATATTGTACTTTTTACTGCAATACTTTTCATATGGAATATTATTTAATACTTAATTACATAAAAAATGTAGTACTGTACTCAAGTAAAAGTATTCAGTTTTACTTGAGTATAAGTAAGAAAGTACTACATTTTTAGTGTAATTAAGTAATAAAGGTAAGAAAACAACAACTTTTCAATTATGAAATGTAGTGCAGTAAAAAGTATGACATTAGTTGTTATGCTTTGGAATGCAGTGAAGTAAAAGTTTTCTAAAGAAAAACACTGATAAAGTATATGCTTAAAAATTTACTTGAGTAGAAAGTAAAAATACTCCACTGTCCGGCTCTGACTATCCCTTTAATACCAGGTGTAAATAGGGCTTAAGATCAGCAGCGTTCTAAAGTGTGGATTACATGCACTTAAACAACATAAAGCACTAAGGGTGTGAGGATGTGTGAAAAATATTTGCACCGTTTTTTCTCTCTTCGGCACTCAGCAGCTGCCCTTTGAGTGTTTCTGCAGTTTCTCCTTTCGTTCCACCTCATGAGCGAACCGTTCCAGCTATGCATGGAATGACCCCATCAACACCCAACACTCTCTCTCCCACATTCCCTCTCTCCCACTTGCTTGGCCCTTCGTGCCCTCCCTCATATTATCATTCAGCCCCATCTGGTCTTTATTTAACCAAAATCCCCCGTTCTCTCGTCTTTTTCACTCTGTTCGGCTTTAGTATTTACAGATGTGGGCTGTTTATTAGAGTTAAGCCACAGGAAATTCCCTGAATCTTTGGGGGCCCAGAACTGAGCAAGAAACAACAGAAAAGTAGAAAGAAAGCAAATCCAAACAGAAAGAATCATGATTCTTCCTTAAAGCGTTGAAATTAAGTACATTTTTACATTGTTCTGGGTGAGTGACTTCTTCAATGTACATCAGTACTTGGCGCAGCAGGTGAAAATGGTTCATTATCTCCTCAACAACACATGATTTGAGGAATCATTTAGGTCTGGAGCACAAACACTGCATGACGATGCACAAGATAAACTTTAATACTTAGTTCAACAGATAAATTTAACTAAGTACATGATATTTCATCTCCTGCTCCATTAATAACCAGCTCACTCAGTCAAAGAGAGAAAGAGGACGGTATTGCCTTCTGTTCTGTCTGTTTTCCTTCCAGGAAACACATCCTGTAGCTGGAGTAACGTGTTTGTGACCAAGAGAAAAAGAGAGAGAGAGAGAGAGATGTATTCCCAAGTACTCCCTACCCTCCCAGTTCTTCTGAGCTTTTCAGGGATGAAGCACACACGCTCACGACTGAACATGGGAAACTGGTCAGGACGAGTAATCTGAGATAAACGAGCGAGAAAGAGTGTGGGAAAGAAAAAAAAGCAAAGAGACCGCATCACACAGGCATTTCTCAGCGTTCCCAGCAGGGAGACGTGGAGAAAAAACGACCCAGCGCACATCTGCAGAAGAAAGGGGGAGGAACAGAGACCTCAGAGCCGCAGACAGAGAAAGGACGACGCTTTAGGAGCGATTTAAAGAAAGCGTGCTTGTTTATGTGATGGCCTTGGAGGTCCAGCGTCCAGCCCTACGAGCAGCAGCCGTCCCTGACTCTGAGGAAGAAGGCTAGAGACTCCCGTCGCCCCCACGACCCTCAAGACACAAGAATGAGTGGCGATGTCCTCTAGCTAACCTCTTACAGCGTTCATGCCGCTCTGCGTTTAGCGTGCACGTGTACCCGTGGACGTTTCAGGTATTCGAGGGGCGTATGGCCCTTCGCAGGCTGGTGAGGGTGGCGGCGGCGGTGGCCCTATTTTCTCTGGTGCTCAACAACGTGGCGACATTCAGCTCCAACTGGGTGCTACAGGTGCTGGAGGACGGGCGGAGGCGAAGCGTTGGGCTCTGGAGAGCATGTGCGCACGAGGACACACACACTCACGAGCCCACACCCTGCCAGAGACTCAGCTGGGGATCGGAGCTCACGGGGTACCAGGAGTCACGCAGCACTGTCAAACGTGAGTCTCCATGATACACCTAGAGCGTATGTAACTGTGTGGAAGGGAACAGACGTTAATGCAACCTCTGCAGCGACAGATTTCAGCACACTTTAATGCACTGATACCCTTTATGTTACAAAATGTAACAGAAAAAAAAGTATTATAAATATTATCATTTTTAACGGATCATGAACATTCAATTAGAAATGTTACTAAACATAAATGAATAAATTTTATGTCATTTCATTATCAAGCATGACACAGAATTAATGTCTTATTAAAAGACATTAAACACTGAAAGAAACCCACTTAAAAAGTGATTAACAAGTACGTAATGTTTAGAAGCTCATTTGTGAATACATAACCTTAGAATTCACTAATATAATGTTTCATATAATGTTACATTAAAATAACTTGTAGTAAGTAATATTAATATACGTTATAAGTATAAGTAATAATATATACGTATATATATATACTTTTTTTTCCTGACAATTTGTGTATATGATTGTGTTAGAGTACACTTATATACGCTTACATATGAATTGGATGTCTTATATAAAACCTTTAAATTATAGCTTGCTTTAAATCTGATCTCTAGACTCCTCGAATGAAGGAGATGTCTAAAGCTCTTGTTTAGATGTCTGGCTAGTATTAAACTATGGCAACTATCACTGGAAGAACAAGCAAGCAGAGATTGCTGGCCTGTAGGATGCAGCCTGGCACGTCTGTCCATCTATCCTGATTTAGAAATAGGAAACGGATGGACACAGTGAAGGATTGTGGCTTTCAGGAAGTGACACCCACATTGGCAAAGTTGTGTCTTATGCACATCTGCAGCTGGATCTTCCTTACAATGATTCAGATGTTCTACCTACACACAAACACACACACACACACACACACACACACACACACGCACGCACATGCACGCACACGCACGCACACGCACGCACACGCACGCACACGCACGCACGCACACGCACACTCATCTGCTCATACACAATGCAAAACATTTTTCAAGAAAAAACTATTTCGGCCTTTACATTTTTATGCTTATTTTGATGTGTTACTTGCCATTTCTTTGTAATTTTGGTGAAATTAGCTAGCAATATCTGAGTGAATTTTATTTTCAGTGCATGTACATGTGGTCTTGAATCACCATTTGAGCAATAGCATTTTTCTTTTCTGTTTACAGTTCAGTTTGACATGATGCGGGCATGTAACCTGATGGCTACGGTGGCTCTGACCGTGGGTCAGCTAATCTTCCTGTTTGGGTTATTGGAGATAAGCCACATTACCCAGGACTCTCAGTGGTGGGAGGAGGCCATCGCAGCCCTGTTCCAGTTAGCCAGTGAGTGTTTAAGCCTGTTTGTACAGTCAGTAACAAACACTATCAGCCTCTTTGAGGAGCTTCAATAAGCCTGACCCTCAAATAACACATTAATTCTTCAATATCTAACCCGTCTGTCCTTAGAGATACGGTCTCTATTGTCCTGTGTTTGTTGTTCTGCATTTTGGGAAAGGAAAGATGGAGCTTTGAGGATCTATAACAGAACAAACATCAACAAAGCACAGCAGCCTGAGCGCAGCGAGACTACACACAATTCAACAGGAAACAACAGAGTCCTGGCCAGAGGCCTGCTGACAAATTAAATGAATTCCCATTTGGGACATATTCAGGCCTGTCTCTTCAAAACTTGCTGCTCATGTCCCATGAAAGCGTGCTGGGTCTGATGTTATCTCGTTTTATCGCGTGTGCACTTTGAATAGTTTGTGCATCCTTCACCTGCATTGATGTTTGCATGGAATTGCTGACTGGCATTCTTAACATAAAGCCATGCTTGTTGATGGGCTACAAGTGATCTACTAGTGCAGTTGAGTTTATGAGTGTTATAGGTAATGATCTGCAAGTTGGTGTATAAAAAAAAAAAGAACATTACAAAACAACCAGAATATTCTGGCAACACCTTAGCAACCACTCAAAACATCCTAGTGACATACTAGTAACCACATAGAACATCCTAGCAACACCCTAACAACCACCTAGAAAACCATAGCATCCATATGACAATGCCCTAGTAACCACCTAAATCACCCAGCATGTTGTATTTTATAAATGATTAAAAGAACATTATAAAACACCCAGACCATTCTAGCAACTAGGGATGCACCGAAATGAAATTCCTGGCCGAAGCCGAATAATAATGAAATGCTTGGCCGAAGGCCGAATACCGAACGCGGTGTTTCGCATTTTTTCCATTTATTTGGCAATTTTTTTTACCATTACAATAATTAAATAGTAAAAATTAGCTTTTTACTATTTTGTGTTGCTTTTCAGAGAAATAAATCAAATAACAAAAATACAATTTCAAAATATTTATTTAACACTGAATTTTTTTTAACATTCCAGCAGATATTACACAAACTAAGCACAACATAACTTAAAATAAATAATTAGTAAAATAAAAAATATATTTTTATTTGGCCATCTTTGAAGCCCCCCTTCTTGAATAGCCAATGTTAGGCCTATAACTGACTGCTGAAAGAATGTAACTCTGTATGTCTACAACAACAAATGTGCATTGAATAGTGCAAAAAATGTGGATGAACCCACAACAAATAAATAACTGTCCTAGACATAAGCCTACTTAGCCTACTTCTTCAGGAAAAGTGGCAGGTTCTTCTTTATGAAAAGTAGCTTCTCTGCTTTCTCACATGAAAGTCAGTTCCTCTTCTCATCGATGACATGAGATGCAGCACTAAACAGTGCTTCCACATTGCTGACATGTTTGCTGCATAAAGCACGCGGCTCTCACTCTACGTGCGTTACTTTTTGATCGCGTCATTAAAAACGTCATTGTTCGGCAAAAATTATTCGGCCTTTTTACTTATTCGGCCGAATGCCGAAAGTGCTTTTTTGGCTATTTTCGGCCGAATAATTTCGGTTGCCGAACATTCGGTGCATCCCTACTAGCAACACCGCAGCAACCATGCTGAACACCCTAGCAACTCCATAGCAACCACGCTGAACACCCAACCAACCACCTAAAACACCCTACCACCTGCCCAAAACACCCTAGCAACAATATAGAACACCCTAGCAACGTCTTACTAACCACCCAGAACACCCTAAGATTTAGCAAAAAAATGTAATTGCAATTTTCATATTTTTCAAAATGGTCATTGCGATATAATTATTATACATATCTATAATGTTTTATTATTAATACTACATATATTTGTTTAATTAAATCGTGATTTAAAAAAGAAAAGTGATTTGATTATTTGCACTAAGCCATGTCGTGATTTCAGTTTTACTTTAATTAAACATGCTGCCCTACTCAATCAACCTAGCAGGCAACACCCTAGCAACCACCCCAAAAAAACCCCATCATTATAGCAAAAACTTTTGCACAGGCAAGCACCACTCACGTTTTATTCATCAATGTAAAAAGGTAGTTCATAAGAATTCTTTGAGCACACCCGGTGTTTTCTTAACCTCAGGTCATTTTTTATAGCTACCCTGAACATTTCCTGTGTTTAAGAAAAACTTATTTTCAAGTTTCATCAAAGATGTGCGTGACTCAGTGGTCTGGCTTTTGTGATGTCGTGCTACGATGGTGGTCCGCTACTAGTTTAGTATATCAGTACAGCTAATAGCGCGCACTGCCCATGTATGTGTGCGCTGTTTTAAGTGTGACAATAGTTATATTTAGCTAAACGGGGTCCAGAGCACCAGCGGCTGCCGCACAGCTCCAGAGAGCGACAGTCAGGCGCCAGGATATCCCTGCTCAGGACGAGGAAGTGTCTGTAACTACCTGTTATGCAAACCCAGAGCCGCAGAGGAAAGGCAGGGAGGGGGTGTGTGACAGTAAGGAGTGGGGTGGCCGAGTGTCAGAGTTATTCGACATGGACTTGAACGGGAATTGATGATATTTTAAGAAGCACAGACCGGTACAGAAGAAAGAAAAGTGGACATATGTGACGCCATTGAGGAGCATGTTTCATCAGGACAGGTCCAGAATCTCCCAAAATGTGTGATAGTGTGTGTGTGTGTGTGTATTATGGGTGGAGGAAACAAGTGTCCTGATTAACTGTCCCTGCAATACTGCGTCTGTTTACACAATCTCAAGGGACAGACTATGTCCGACAAAATGAAAACAATTATGTCCTCATACTGCCATATAAATTATAAACAAGCACAAACTGCTTCCCTGAAGTAAACGGGGAAACCCAATCAGATTTAGCAAAACCATTAAGTCCTTATAAACATCCATACATGCACCAGACTTTGCTACTCTAACAAGACGCACATGCAGAGGCAATTTGCATAGTTTAAGTGCACTGACTAGACATTCTCAAAACGGTGCCATTGAACAGGGACTTTCCCCCGGACAGTTGCTCAAGGTCACAAGGCTAGTTTCTTGTGTCCATAATTTCAAACTTATTATATAGTACTTTGTGTTAAAGCGGATGTCAAATGCTATCTCATGCACTCTGACTTATTCACACAGTTAAAGAGTTTGATTCTCATGCCAAACATGGCCAAAGTTTCAAAAAAACGAGTTGGACGTATGACGGAGTATTTCTGTGCCAAATACACTCCTTCAGGGGTTGTAAAAGTTTTGGAAAGTTTCTTTCTGTGTATGACAACATAAAGGGCAGAATTCGTTGTACGGGCATTTCTCCCGGATGAGTGTGTGCGCATATCAACCAAAGTGAGAGCAAGAGCTCAGTTATCAACGAGCTTTCTTCGGGTTACGCCTGCTCGAGTTCGGCTGATTTCGGAGTTGGTACAGCGTATCTGTCTTTTATAAATCTGATCTAACTAAAGACTCTTCAGAGATATGAAGGATGCATTACTCCTCTATAGATACTCAAGATTACCATGAGATTGGCAGAAACTGTGTGTTATGGACCCTTTAAGGGTTAGTTCACCGTCAAAGCCACCCTAGGTGTATATGACTTTTTCTTTTACCCAAACACAAATTGCAGATATATTTAAAACGTAAACGTAGCAGATTTATATGCCGTTTATCAACAGGGCATGAAATCCATTTGCTCAGACAATGTTTGGTGTTTGGTATATCTATCTACATTACAATTATAAAAGAGAAATTTCACCTCTGCTCTAGTCCATCATGACATCTCACCATAGCGCTCAACTCATTAGGTGAATTAGTCAACAAAAGTCTCCATTTACACACTGGAACTAAAACCACACACACACCTGTTCACCAATTCAACTTTAAATACACACTGAATGCCACATGAGTGTAAAAGACTGAATTCAGACAGCTGTATATACGACTGCACTCTGTGTGTAATGTCCGGGTCATGTCATGACAAAAATATAATCTGACTGAAACACATTTCTAAAATTGGACTAGGGTGGATATATGGATGTGATTTGGATCAGGTCTGTAAATGTCATGTTTTTTTTCTGTTCGACTACAGACCACAAACAGCAAAAGTTTTAAAAGGGCTTTTTTATATCAAAAATAAAAAATACGTTTTTGCTGTCTGTCTGAACAAAACCGATTAGAGAGAGAGAGAGAGAGAGAGAGAGAGAGAGAGAGAGAGAGAGAGAGAGAGAGAGAGCAATGTGTAAAGCAAAGAGAGAAAAACATCTGTTCCTGAATCTATTTAATTGAGCTTGTTATTGTACATCATGTTCTAGATCAATTGTACAAGTGTGTGTGAGTAAGAATCGTCAAATGAAACTGAATGAAACGGAGGGAAGGAAGGAAGAATGGAAGGATAGAGGAGAAAAGGAAGGAAAAGGGATGACATCGGGCCAAAAAAAGCTGCATTCAGAATAAAAACAGAATGAACAAATGACTCGTTCGCTCTTGCTTCTGCCTAAATAAAACACGCCTGTAACTGTATCTGAATCCTGTAACTTTTTCCATTTCGTTGCTCTCCTGCACTCAATTCATCTCACATCCTCTGCGTTTTGTATTTCTGGGAATCCACTGTTGTGTTTTCAAGCCACAGTTATTAATAACATGTGCTCGGGGTCTTTACAGGAAGTTGGAGACGTACTACTCCTATTAGTCAAAACCAGCCAAAACCAACTCAAATTAGTCAAAAGGGAAGAAGATTGAACTATTATTATGGTTGTGATGAATTAAAGGAATGTTTCAGGTTCAGGCTCTATGGTCAACTATGTGACATGCTGTCTAATGCCAAAGAAAATCAGTGAGATTGTAAAAAACAAATACAAATGTTTTTTAGAGTAATGTGCTTGCAATAAAAGTCGATCGAGAAACAGCTTTTGGAGTGTGTTGAAGCAAAAATGACCAGCTCCACAAATCTGTCCTTTCTCATTTAAATCACAATTTAACAAAGTTCTTAGGAAAACTCAATTATGCTTTAAAATGCATGATCTTTACATTACAAATACCAAATCAACTTGATACCAAATGAGTTAATACCAAATCAAAAAAAAAAAAAAAAGCAATCTGACAAACAAACTTCCATTTTTGGACATATTTCTGAATGAAACCACTGAACAAGAAAAACTAGATTTTTTCCATTGGTCGTAGATTGGATTGTGAAAACTGAGTATTACATGCCTAAAAAAAAAGTCAGATATGAAAGCGACTGGCTTAACTAAAGACCAACATGGCATACGTCAAGAGAGCATATCACAAGAAAAACAAGTTATGACATTTTGATTCTATGAAATCCAAACAATTATATACACACAAGGGACAAGTCCCCCCCAATAATTAGAAATGGACAAATTGTCCCCCCCAATATTTAAAAATCTTGCACTGCCCTTCTGCAGTCCATTATGCAGAGCTCTGTATGTTAGGATGACAAAAAGGTTTAAAAGTCACATTTTTAGTTTGGTCTGTCTTAGGTCTAACGGCGCTCGTCAATGGGAAAATGATTGAGATGTTCAATTAAATCAAAGTAGGCGGGGTTTACGTTCTCTTGTGGCTTGTTCACAGTCTTCACACAGAAAAGCGTGTCAATCTATCACTTTATGCCTTATTATTGCTACATAATTTATGCTATAATTATTTCCTGTGAAATCACAAAACAAAATGCACACAAACATGTCCATGCTCTTAATATACAATCATTGAACTTATTTGATTTTAATGAAGAAAAACAACTATACGAGGGCAGATCAGAACCTGTGACCTTCAACACGGTTTGCAAAAATTCTACCACCTGACCACCATGGAATTCGAATCTTCACAGCTGATCTATTTATTCATTAACGGGAAGAATATTGATACTTGATTTGACGCAAAATAATGCAAATATTATTTGCAAATAGTCCCAAAATTATTATCTCCCAACTAGAATAAGACCTAGAATTTTGTTCGCTGTTTCTTTATGCTTTATAAAAATAAAAAAGACATGGTTACGAACTTGATATAATTCAACACCCTTAATTTCAATAAAAGCCAAATTGTAGAATTTGAGTTGTTTTATTCTATAAAACCTTTCAAAATATAATGGTGATCTGGCAAATATTAAAAAATATATATATTTTGTATTTTAAAAGTTTTTTTTTTTTTTGCTTTACACATTAAAACAACTCTTATGTGATAAGTCAGCATAAAATGAAAATTCACATCTAAATGCATGAATCCCTTTATTATAAAAAAATGTATTCTATAAAACATGTTCTAATAAACCATCCTAGGGGACAGAAAGATCCCTTAATTAAAGAATCAACCTTAAACAATGATGCTTTGGCTATACTTCCTTCTGAAACGAAGCCCTGTCTCTGTCTCCGCAGGTTTTGTGCTGGTGATCGGTCTGGTGACGTTCTACAGGATTGGACCCTACACTCACCTGTCCTACTCTTGCTACGTAAACATCGCTGCATGCTTGTTTGCCACACTAGCGGCTGCCATGCTAATCTGGAATATTCTGCATCGCCGTGACGACTGTCTGTCACCGCCTGTCATTGTCATCAGTCGATCTTTGACCACACCCTTCAGGCCACGCCTAGACAATGACTACGTAGAGTCTCCGTGCTGACACACAAAGACACATCTCACCGGAGACAAAACACATGATGGATATTTAGATGGGACGGACAAAAAAGCCCATGGAGAGGATTTTAAACATTTTATGTGACATTGATCATCTGCTTAATGGGACAGTTCATTAAAAGAAAACACAATTTGCTGTTAATTTGCTTACCCTAAGGCTATTCAAGTGTCTTTTTTCTTCAGTAGAACAATAAAGACGATTTTTAGCTGAAACCGGGGTCCTTGGTGATTCATAAAATGCAAGTCAGTGGCTACCGTCACTTTGAAAATCAAAAAAAGACATACAGTCCAAATAAAATGAATAACCATGGCTCATGACAATACATTGAGATATTATGAAGTGAAACGATCGGTCTGTGCAAAAAACTGCACATTATTTACAACATCGTGACTCGACAAACGGTCCTGAGTGTGTTCATGACAGTGCTTCCTGTCCCATAATGACGTGTATGCAGGAGCATTACTCAAATGTTGGGAATATGTGAAAAGTAAATCGTCATAATGCGCCAGGAAGCTTGCGCTCCAGACTGTCATGAATGTGCTAAGAACTGTTTGCCGAGGCTGTGGTTTACAGGTCATAATGCTGTTTCTTGCACAAGACCAATCGTTTCGCTTCATAAGAAAAAACATGGTTATTCATTTTATTTTGACTGTACGTGTTTTTTGATTCTCAAAGAGACAGTAGCCATTGACTTGCATTATATAAATCACCAAGGACCACGATTTCAGCTAAAAATCTCATCTAATATTCTACTGAAGAAGGGAAAAAAAACATCTAGGATGCCGGGGGTGAGTAAATTAACAGTCAACTGTGAATTTTTGGGTGAACTGTCCCTTTAAGAACAAGGGCAGTGATCAAGTGTCTGAAAAAAGTGACTGGCTTCGGACTGAATGGAAGACTTTTGAAAAAGAAGCGGGATTGTTGATTGGGAAGAATACAACCGACATATAAAGATCAAGCTGGATCTTGACACGTTTATGTTCATAAGTGCACTTATGAGAAAGTAGAAGCACATATATCTATTATAGTTCTATGAAACACGGAGCATCGGATTTCAAAAGGAGTCTAGGCATTGAATATTGCTCCCAGGTCAATTGAATATAGTAATTTACAGGCTGGTATTGAATCTGCACTTTTATACACTTATTTTCTGTGCTAATTTAAGAGGACAAATATGCAGAATGGATTTAAATAGGTGACTTACACACCTATTTTATGTTCATGTCCAGATCCCATTTTACTCCAAAGTAGAGTGTATTTTAGGACTATTCGAATTCAATTTTCAGGGAAATTTTGTATCAATTTGCTTCATTTTGTTTATGCAAAATATAATCTTTTCTTTACTGTGAGGAGATATAACACCCAAATATGGTCAAATGTGTTAAACAGAGCTGCTAGTATTAGCACATTATTCCAAAATATTCAATCTAAATGTGAGTGGACGAGATGGAAATCTGGTGGAGCAGATTCTGTGAAGGTCTGGGCATTTGGTACCAAAATTATTTGAGTGGCTTCTGCCTGTTCATTCATCTCCATGTGGCAATTCATCTGATATTATATAATCTTCAAGACACCAATGAGGAAACTCTGCATAGTAACAATTAAGGAGGAGATGATCTGAAACTGGTCATAATTTTATGATAAACTGGAACTATATCAGTTCAGTATACAGTAGACACAATATTTGTTAACCTGTGCCTGTGGTACCCATATATGTGTATAATACAGAGGTATATTAAGTATATTATTAAAATTTCACATTTCACCCTGAGCGGGACTTATATATTATTGGAGTAATAAACAAAGCCATTCAATACACAAAAGGGGTTTTCTGGGATTGACTGTGTGTGTGAGAGATTGGTGAGCACAGCGGAGTCAAGGACAGTCTGAATGAGAGGAAATGAATGGAGACACACACACACACTCTACGGTGACCCCCCAATTCCAGACTGACACTTGAACATGAGGCTAATAATGTTACTACATACACATTTTTAATGGATAGTTCACCGGAAAATACAAATCTGATCATTATTTTTCAAACAAACTCAATGTTAATCATGCACATAAATTCTCAATTCACATAAATGTTTTAATTATTAATTATTATTATTATTTTTTATCATATTATATATAATTATATATATAATTATATATAATATGATAATAATTAATTATTATTATCATATTATTTATAATTATTATTTAATTATGTTTTAAACATAATATTAATAATGATAATAAATATTATTGTTAATAATCATAAATGTTTTTTTTTAACATCAAATCATCCTATTAGAGTGATTTCTGAAGGATCATGTGACACTGAAGACTGGAGCAATGATGCTGAAAATTCAGCTTTAATCACAGGAATACATTACATTTGACTGTATTTAAAATAAAAATCTAACTTTTAAATGGAACTGTATATACACACACATCATACATGTAGAATATATGCATATTAATTATATGAATGTATGAGGTGTGCTGAATTTTCTGCTTTTTATTTTACTTATTTTATTAATTTGTATTTTTATTGTATTTTATTTTCACTTGCTTTTTCCCATACAGTGACAGCAAGTCACCAGGGTTTGTCAATCTACAAATAAGACAAAAAAGTAGCAAAAAATATAATAAAAGTGGTGCATGTGACATTTGCACTATATTCCAAGTCTTCTGAAGTCATACAATAGCTCTGCGTGAAAAAAACATTTTTTAAATGCACTTAAAAATGTATTTCTAGTCATAATTCTGAAATCTTGCTTCCTCATTGACTAGTAAATACTTATATAGGAATATAGCAGGGATATCGTAAGGAAAATACTAACTAAGGTGTCTTATAATTCTTTTTTGGGGCTTCACAGCCTCTGATTACTTGATTTATTGTATCAAAAAATCCATACAAAATTGAAATGATATTGGGGGTGTATGTATAAATAACCACATTTTCACTTTTAGGTGAACTAACCTTTAAAAGGTGAAACTGTTAAAGGCCATTAAAACAAATCTGACAGTACGTGACTCAAACACAACCGGGATCCGTCACAGTTCTTGAGAATGTGATTGTTAAAGATAGGCATCAATATATCACTCAGCTCAAGCTCTTTTCCTCTCCTCCGCATTTCATCTGTTGTTAAAATGAACTAAAACAATACAGCCGGAATGTACAGTACACACACCCCATACAGTCATTGAAATCTGTGTCTTTTACGGTAGCGCTTTCATACACACAGGCGTCTTTTGGGAAGCTGCTACACACACCTACATATAAACATCAGTAACCTTACAAGCACGCGAAGTACAATTACAATTCCCATTATAAACACGAAACACACACACACCCTTCCCAAAAGCCACTTCTGTGCATTTGATTTGAACAGGGAGACGGTAGTGTGTGTGCGTGTCTGTTTAGATCACTATATCCTCTCTGGAAATATGACTGGAACTGCATTTTGTGTGTCTGAAACCAATGTCAACACACAAGCAATATAAATGTCTGACGCAACCTCATTTATAATTGGTAAATAATTTTTATGATAAAGATCATTTTACATAACATCTCCCTTTTCCCTGTAATGGATGGTAAACGGTACGCATGCCATCTGGCACGTCCTCCTCATACACCCAGAATGCAGGCATGCAGAACGCAGAGGATGTTTCACTCACTCACTCAAATACTTGTGTAAGGCTGGCCACACACTTGAAGATAAGCCAGATTTTGGGCCTGATTTGCACCCCCAAGCGACCGTCCCAAACAACTTTTTGTCTAAAAAATCCTCATTTGTGTTACGATTATTTCACTGCTCAATTATGATTATTTTACCGCTCCCGATAGCATTAGAGCCCCACGATCCCAAATTGTAAATATCAAAAAATTGTTTTATCTTTATGACTCTTGACTGGGCCTGCCTTTGACGTGATACCCGTGATAGCCAATGAGAGCAAGGAAGCTTCACCAACCGGATGTTGCATGCTTCTATAGCTGAAACTTGGAAGATCCCTCATATTCTTTTTTCCTCTGTTTTGTTTAACAAAACTCACACCAGGAGAACCAGCTGATGACATAGATCGTCCTCCATTTGTTTTTCTTCCCAAGTCATGTTTGATCTCGTGAGTCTCTGTGAGAGCTCTGTGGAAATTTTACTACAATCGACAAGGGTGGGGTTTTGCGGTCTAGATAGGTCTTCTAGTGCAGGGGTTTTCAAACTTTATGATACCAAGGACCCCCAAATAAAATAAAATAACTTCCTAAAATAAAAAAATCCTAAAACATTTTGTTTCCAAACATAAATCGGCTATACTTAATGTTGGATGTATAAACCTGAAGAAGAACATTTTCTGTACAATTACTTGTATAGGCAGCTTTCACATAAATGTATGTAAACAGCTTACATACTGCATTAAGAATATTGCCTTACAACCCCAGTGAGCAAAATGAAGGGGACTATAGTGAGAAGAACTCACTAAAGATTTCCAGAATTGTTGTATGTATACGGCAAACAAGGAGAGAAACGGTTAGAAATTAAACAGATTGTATACTTTATTCATTTTTGCTTTTGTCTTTTAAATCTCACAAATTTTCTGAGGACCCCCTTAGAACCTTCTGGAGGACCCTTGGGGTCCCTGGACCCCATTTTAAAAACCCCTGTTCTAGTGTGTGCATTCGAAGGATTATGATGTTAAAAACTGGTTGAAACTCCCTTTATGCCCACAGCTTTAAAATTGGTTAAGATTTGAAAATCATCTAGTTTGTCCCAGGCCTAAGCTGCCTACCTAGACAGCATTTTTAGTTGTAAAGGGACAATATATTGACCTGGACATTAATTGGCCAATATTTGGTACTATCAGCATCAGCCAATTAGTCATCCCCTGACATTCTCAAATATTTTGAGAATTCTGATGAGCGTAATTCATTATTTATATAACACTATAGCATGTATTATTTTGAATTAGCTTTTATTTTTTATATTTTCAGTCTTATTTTAATGTTAGTGTAATTTTTTGTCATTTTGTTTTGTGCTTTTGTCATTTTTCTATTTTCTATTTATGTTTAGCATTAACTGATATTTATTTTTAGTAATTTATTCATTTTACTTGGACATTTTATTTCAGTTATTTGTCAAGGAAACATTTTTAATTTTTAAGCTTTCAGGATTTTCGTTTAATATTTATATTTTATTTTCAGCTTTGTTTATCAATCAATTAAATTTGTAATAGTTTTGAGTTAACAATAACAACACTGATTTTGAGTAATCTGCAATCGATCATCCTGCTTTGTAAATATTATAATCTACAACTACAGTAGTTTTTTGGCCATTAAATGAGTTTGACACATATGATTATCAAAAATGTATGTTGGCAGCTCATTAGGTTATAAAACACAACATCTATTATGACACAAACTATACACATACTTTGATAAGTACAAAAAAATAAGTGCACGGAGAACGAGACGGCACGTAACAGTCTGACTGCAGAGCCACAGTGCTGTTTAATGGAAAATAAGGCATGTTTTAAAAGTACTAAACTACTTTAAACCTGACATGGAGTCTTGAAATGTGGCAACTAGCTTTTAAAGGGAATGGGAGTTAATCTAGCAAAAGTAGATTCGGACACGCCCTAAGTGCACCTGCGCCGTGAGCTTCAGACCATGTGCTCAGATCGTTAAAATAGGGCCCCGTGAGTGTATGTACCTCTTGATGAGTTTGATGGCTTTAAATGCTTCGTCCATGTCTCCTATAGTGAGGTAGAAGCTGAAGTTCAACATGGCGTCTCGGGTCTGCTTCTCGCAGCTCTCCAACCCCACAAAGTCTCGGAGGGCTCGCCGTACCACCATCTGAGAGGACAATGGCATCTGGGGCGTGGCGGCGGGAGTCGAGACCACCTGCCCCTGATCTCCACCCTCACCCAGCTGAGAGGACAGAGAGAAACGTTCATTAACGAGAAACCTTTATCAAAACGCAAACAAATTCAGAAAGATAAATGAAGTGAAAAAGAGGTGATATGTATCAAATGGAGGATTCTTTTGTCAAATGACTGCTGGGTGATTGTGATGGTACTCACGTCAGGGAGAACGACTCCCCCCCTCCGAAATAAGAGCTTAACAGCAGCAGGACAGTCAGAATGAAAATCAAAATAAGAAGAATAAAAGGATGCATGCAAGAAAAACGTATGTAAAGGGGTGAGAAATAGAGAGGCATACAAGATTCACAGAGAAGTGGGAAGAGGGGAATGAAGGGTTCCTGTGTGTTTGTACCTTACAAATATAATAGTAATAGGGTGTATCTAGAGCCAGTAGAGAGAGCAGCGTAGCAGGTTTAGGCTGCGAGTCCTGCAGGAGGAGACCATGTTCCTGTGTCACAAAGAACGTCACCACCATCACGTCTTCCTGCCAGGGGAAACAAAACAATTTTTTTTTTAATATTTTAACTCATCTATTTAGCCTTCATAATGCATTCAGTTTTCAAATTCCTAGAAAAAATTTGAAATGCCTAAAAATGCAGTTTTTAGTACGATACAAAAACTTTGCAAATAAGCCAGGACTATTAAAATGATTTTTTATAGATTTTTTTTAAATTGTTAAAATTATTAATATGAAAAAAAAAAACTAAAAAAACTAAAATAAGGCAATAAATGTAGAGCCGAGCCTGGTTAACAGGTTAAAATAATGCATTTCATATTCATTATCATGTTGCATTTTACCTTGTCTGTTTGTGATTGGCTGCTGCTGAGGAGGTCAGAGTTCACAGGAACTGTTTCACACACAAACAGACGTGGCTCATTCTCGTCCCAGAATTGCGAAACAGGGCAGCGGGCGGCCAACTCCCCCTCACATTGAGTCCTTAAATTTAAATAACATTTTTCACAATGATATTTTGCTTATCCTTATGAAGGATATGTCGTGTCACAGTACCTTTGACTGTCGTCGGACAGTGCGAGGCTGCTCTCTGGCCTTCCTGTGAAAAAGTCGAAGTAAGACAGCGTGTCCAGCTCGATGTCATAGAAATACACTTTGTTATCTGGCCGCCCGTTCACCTACAATGCACAAACACATTTTTTTCTTAGACGAGAGACATTGGCAAAACCTGCACTATCTATCTATCTATCTATCTATCTATCTATCTATCTATCTATCTATCTATCTATCTATCTATCTATCTATCTATCTATCTATCTATCTATCTATCTATCTATCTATCTATCTATCTATCTATCTATCTATCTATCTATCTATCTATCTATCTATCTATCTATCTATCTATCTATCTGACTGTCTCTGTCTGTATTGTGTTTCAAGCTCCGATAGGCTGCCAGTTTTTGGTTCTGTCAGTAATTTGCTTGTCTCAATTAAGACATTTAGGTGTAGGTGTAAATTAAACATTTATATTAACATTAAACAAATATAAAAAATATACCATCTTCATGTTGTTTCTATATTAATTTGCAGATTCAAATTGGAATGTTAGGTGTGATTAATCACAATTAATTACAGAAAAATGTTCGATTATTTAGTAACATTGGTAACACTTTACAATAAGGTTTCTCATATAACCATTTTTTTCATGACCATTTCCACCGGCTGCATTTCTGCAGTTTAGCTTCAAAAAATGATCTTGGTCGACCAAGAAAAAGGGTTTGCATTGTGATCATCATACTCAAAAATCCTAAAATTTTCCATTGTAGTGTCCATTAAAGAATTATACCTGTGTAACGAGGACGCTCAGCTGACTGCCGCTGGCGTTGCATTTGACTGATCTCAGAGCGCCCAGGTCAGGAATGAGCTCACAGAGGTTCTTCGTGACACCCAAGGCTTTGGCCTCCCTGTGCACAAAAACACACACACATTATACACATGTCATATATACATTTACAGGTTCGTGTAGAACTGAGTGTGTGCGTTTACCTGCGTGTGAGGTTAAAGACTCTGACGTGAGAGGTATCTGTTCCCACAGCCAGGTAAGATCCACACACACTCAGCAGTGTCGGGTTTCCTTCGGCTTCAGAAAACACCAGCAACTGTTTCACGGTGCCCTGCACACATACAAATATACACTTAAGGAAAACAAACTTAGAATTGTGAACATTCACTGTGTACAAAGTGTATTTTCATATGTTAAAGAATGAGGACGTGGGTGTAGAGTTTGTGTGCATAAGTGTGTTTATGAACATCACTTCTGTTTTATAGGTCAGTGTGTGTGCCAACCTGTGGTGTGCGGATCTGGACGCGGTTGGGTTCTATGGTATAAATGTTTTCATCGTGTAACGCAAGAGCAGCAGACTCACACTGGAAAGAACCTGATGAAAAAAACCAAAACAGAATTCATCAGAAAATGACTCCAGTACTTCCATATAAGGTCCAGAGTGTGTGTGTTGCTCCACATCCGTCATGCTGTATCAGTACCTGTGCTGTGAAGTGTTTGTCCTGATGGCTCATACACTGTGATACATTTCCCATTCCACACTGCAACCATATCCTGTATAAACAAAAATGATGCATTTTTATTAATTAACATATTTAATATGAACTTATGTTCTTGTTCTGTGAAAATTGTGGACACAAATTTCACTAGTCCTGGGAATAAAAAGACTACATTCATCATATCTTGTGAACAATGATGCTGACTTGTATGTTAATTGTTAAATCATTAGAATATGTTTGCTGAATGAGGTGACAATTAGAATTAGGAAATCTAGGAAAGGACTTTGCAGTAAAAGCTTCAGTGTGAATGTGTTACCTTGGTGACTTGCAGGGCTCTGATGTGTGTGTCTGTGTGGAAGGTGATGTGTGTGTTGGTGTTGAAGTTGGCCAGGCTGAGCTGTGTTGGTGTGAGCTGCACTGCTGCCATCTGCTGGCTGTAATGAGAACACATCACATGCTCTGATAGAATCACCACACGGCTGCTGCTGATGCTGCAGACGGCCAACAGATGAGAACTCGAGCCCCACTGCAGACAGAGAGACATGAGGAGAGAGACTTCAGTAATGCCAGTATTTCATGTTATATTATTAGAAATATCCCTGAATATACCTCAGAAGGGTTCTGTACCTGTAGCAGTGAGATGTTTCCTTCCACCTCTGCTGGTGTCTGGAGTTTCCATTGTGTTTTTGTATCTCCTTTCGGATCCCTCACCGTCAACATATGCCACAGAGCAACACGACCCATGCTGGTACCTGCCGCAAGAACTTCTGCAAATAAAGATCAGATTAGTTCTGAATAAAATAACATAGCCTTATACATTTCATCATCTCATAAAAAATGAAATATATAAGGCTGCAAGTCAAAGCATGTCAACGTCAAACAAGTAGTGAGTATAAAATCATGTTCACATTTACTTACCTTACTTATTTTTATCTAAAGGTACATTGAGTGCAAACTATACATTTTATCAGTACATAAATGCCCTTTTTATCTAACAAAATGTTGTATATCTAACACAAGCTACTGCATTAAATCTATTTGCAAATGGTGTAAGAACATTAAACTTAATTCAGCTACCTTTTAAAAATGTTAGATCGGTAAGATGTTTTTAAAAGACGTCTCTTCTGCTCACCAAGGCTGCATTTGTTTTGCAAATTCAGCAATATTGTGAATTTTTTTACACTTTAAATAACTCTTTTCTATGTGAATATATTTTAAAATGTAATTTATTCCAGTGTTAAAAGCTGAATTTTCAGCATCATTACACCAGTCTTCAGTGTCACATGATCCTTCAGAAGTCATTCTATTATGATGATTTGCCGCTCAAGAAACATTTATTATTATTATCAATGTTGATTTTGTAACATTATAAATGTCTTTACTGTCACTTTTGATTAATTTAATGCATCCTAGCTGAATAAAAGAAAAAATAAATCTTACTGACACCAAACTTTTAAACGGTAGTGTATAATGTTACAAAAGCTTTCCATTTCAGATAAATTATATATAGATATAGATAGATAGATAGATAGATAGATAGATAGATAGATAGATAGATAGATAGATAGATAGATAGATAGATAGATAGATAGATAGATAGATAGATAGATAGATAGATAGATAGATAGATAGAGTTGAAGTCTTACGTTTAGAAGTGCAAAAGGACACACAGTTAAGCAGCTCTCCTTTCTCAAAGCCCAGAGACTCATCCAACGATAGAGCGTAATGATCGTCCAACTCCACATCCCACAACCTACAAAAAAAACACACACACACCACTCTCAGAACACCTTAGGGGATCTGTTGAGAAACTATAAAATACTTTTATATATATACACTGTAAAACCAAACCCACAAGACTCAAATTTGATGTTAACCTGATGTGTTGTTCTCCTGATGCTGTGATGAGCAAACCGTTTTCTGTCCACACAATGTCTGTGTGCTGCCCACCTCTGCTACTGAGCTTCACCTGCACACACACCAGGGATATTATAGTTAACTAAAGCCTTTTAATTCAGCTAGTCATCAAGGCTATATATATAGACACATACAATTACTAAAACTAAAATGAAAAATGGAGGACATAAAAATAAAAACAAATTCTAAATATTAGTAAAAACTATAACAGTATTTCAATTACATTTAAATAACACTGACACACATGCATCAGTCTGGTTTTTGTGGCAGTATACTGATAGCTGGCTGTTAAATAGTATCTGAGGTGTTATCTGATTGGCTGTTACCTTACTGATCTCCTGAGCCAATCCTTCTGCCCCAAGACTGAACTGAGAAAGCAGCAGTGATTCGGTTACCACGGCGAGAACGGCTCTCCTCTTGGAGTACCACATCTTCTGTACCGCACTCTCAACGGACAGCAACGCCACACTCCGCACCTGCTCATCCACACTGTACACGCTCCCTAAAACACACACACACACGGTTAGACCAAACCCAGAGCAACAGTACATCATCAGTAAACGTCTCTCACCATCAGCTGCACTGATGTAAAAGGCCAGTCCTTCCTGTGGTCCCAGTGCAAACGCTGCTCCTTTATTGCTCTTCTTCCAGTTAAACATGTCCAGAGCGTTTTCATCCCCGCTAACAGCAGCACGGGCCAGCATCGCCACATCCCTAAAGTTGTAGATTTAAGATTTAAACACACACAGTAGGATTCTTACACCAGATACTTTCTTACCAACGCATCTAAAAAATAAGAAGTGGATACACAGTGCAGCAACCCTTATGAAAAAGCAATAGCATACTTTTAATAAGAGTACTTCTTAGAGAAATAATATACTTTAAAAGAAGTGCTTAATGTTTCCAGACACTCAATTGCATGTTACTTGCAATTGAAAGAAAAAGTATTATAGTTTACATTTATATAAAATGCAGTTAGCTGAAATTTAGTGTGCTTTTTGACCCACTTAAATATCTTTATGTGCAAATACATAACTTCTATTGTTTATGTAAAGTGTATTGTCAAATATCAGGCTTGAGACAAGCATTTAATGTTACTAACTGAAATATATTTGAATTTCTTTCCTATTCAAACTTGTCTGTCATGTATTTAAATATATTTTAATGACACATTTGTATGATCAAGATGCAATTTAGTACATAGAAAATATAACTTTAAATGTAGTATCAAAAACAGTTAAATTATAATCAAGTAATCTGCATGTGCTTCGGTATGCAAGTCAATGTATAAATCAATAATTACAAGTGTGTTAAGTCATGAAAGTGTAGTCTGGGTACACAGAGGGACAGAAAGAACAAGACATTTGTGTTCTGAAGATGAACGAAAGTCTTATGGGTTTGGAACGACATGATGGTGACTTGCCATTTTTGGGTGAACTATCCCTTTAAGTTACCTTTTTTGTTTCATTAATATTATATTATCTGGAAGTACAGTAAAAAAAAAAACACTTTAAGGTACTTAAAAAGTGCACATACAAGGGAAACTCAGGTCAAAGAGCCAATAAGTTCACACTTATTCAAATGCAATTTATTTGAAATACAACGCAAAGCTTCCTCTCTAGACCAGCTAGAACATTTACTGACACCAATCTGTTCAGAAACCCTCATGGTATGAGACTCACTCAGCAGGTGGTGTAGGTCTGAAGATGCAGCACGTCAGTGGTTTACTGTAGTCATGTTTAATCAGAGGAGATCCCTGCAGTTTCCCTCTAGCATCCACTCTCCACACCGCCATTACCCCTGCCTGAAACATACACACACAACTCAGTGCATGTAAACTTTAAACATAAGCACTTATTGTATTGTATATTGAAATAAGTATGCAATGAAGGTGAATGTGTGTGACCTGATCTCCCGTGACCAGTCTGCTGCCGTTACTGCTCCACTCCAGCACTGTGATGCAGGCAGTGTGTGTGTTGTTGGGCAGGGGTGTGTGTTCTCCGGAGGGGTGTGAGAGAAGAATGGTCTCGCCTGTCTCCCACCCCACCGCCAGCAGGGGTTTAGTCGGGTGCCACTGCAACAACGAAGGGCTGAATCCCCGTTCCACATGACACAGCTCAACATGCTCACCCTAATAACACACACAGAGATATATTACAGAGCACATTAAAACTCAACATCATCACTAATACTTAAAAAAAAAAAAAAAAATCTCTTTTATAAAATAAAACAAACTCTGGTTAACTATTAAATAGTAGGTTAACTATTTCAGTTAAGACAATTAAACAATACATTCAATACTGATCAAAAGTTTGGAATAATTACAATTTGTAATGTTTTTTGAAAGAAGGCTCTCATGCTGACAATGGCTGCATTTATTTAATCAAAAATACAGTACAGTAATAAAAATATACTCTATATATTCTATATATATATATTCAATGTGAATATTTTGTAAAAATGTTTTTAATTTATTCATGTGAACAAAGCTTAATTTTCAGCATCATTACTCCAGTCTTCAGTGTCACATGATCCTTCAGAAATCATTCTAATATGATGATTTGATACCCAAGAAACATGTATGATTATTATCAATGTTGAAAAAAGTTGTGCCGCTTAATATTTTAGTGGAACCTGTGATACAATTGTTTCAGGATTCGTTTTTATTTCAAATATAAATCTTTTGTAACATTATGTCTTTACTCTCACTTTTTTTATCATCGATTTCAATATTGATAATAATAAGAAAGTGTCTTGAGAATCAGATTCATTTCTGAAGGCTCATGAGACACTGAAGACTGGAGTAATGATGCTGAAAATTCAGCTTTGATCACAGGAATAGGATTACGCCCTTTTGACTTTTTTTTTAAAGATAGTTTATAAAGATAATGCATACAAGCAGTGAGTGTACACTACAGACATCATCTCACACCTGTTGCAGGTAAAGATCCACACAGCCTCCGCTGGAGGGGTTCACAGACCCCACGGCAAGCACACACACACTGGGATGCCATGAGATGAGGACCGCTGCTCCACTGCTGTCAGGGGCCTCCACACGATGATCAAAATACACAGCCATGACTTACAGATCTACAAAAATAACATTATATGACTGTATTAAATATCATGAAGCACATCTTGCAGCATCTTTATAATATTTATTGAGAAGCTAAATATGACAGCTACTGTATCTCTCTAGATGGTTTAGTGATAGTAAAGTAATGTGGTAGTCCACTGAAGGAATCAGGTGATACCATGGTATTTTGATACATACAGTGTGTTTACCATATCCACACACACTGTCGTATTTAAATGGTAATACAGTGTACTTAACATAATGCTTTATTTAAGTAAATATCCAAAAACATGGCATTAGCATGTTACTATGAGCAAATTCATGGTATTTCTACATTGGTGTGACTCCTCAAAGTTAACGGTTTGCTGCTCTGATAAAGTTGAAGATAAGATGCATTTCTAAAGCTAGGGAAACTATTGTGGCAATATCTCGTACTATTTTAATGTCTTTGGCGAAATGTAACGGTGAACGTTGTTTAACGTTACATTTTAATGTTAACGTTAGTCAATCTACCGTTAGCTGTTAGCTAATCCAAACCGAGGCCTGCCGCTTTAAAAACACTGCAAATAACGACTGTGTAGATTATTTACCTGAGACCTCTTCCACTCAGCACTGTCGTTATGACCGTGTGTTTTTCGCGCAGCATATGTATAATTTTGATTATTAAAAATAAAATGAGCCCTTCGAGTTTTACGACGCGCCTTTAGCCGTGAAGCGTCTTTTTAGGTTGCCCAGACAACGCCAAAGGGGACGAACCATCTATGGGACGAACCACGAAGAGGTGGGGCTAAACGCTGGATTTGCGTCTCAACCAATGAGGTGAAGCGAGTAGAATGGCTAATACGGTGTGTTTTGTTATGGTTTCAGCGCATGTGATTCGGAGTCAGAACAAATCTAACCGGAAGGCATTAGGGTAACTAACCACATCTTGATACGTGTTTGCCGTCGATAACCAACACACCAAGGATATTAGACATCACCAAAGAGAATTTGGGCCACTATATTTTCATCAGTGTGAAATAGTGGAGTAACTTCTGTAACCTGTTCAAGTTCAAGAGTTTTATTTGTCACATACACAGTTATACAGAATACAACCGGCAGTGAAATGTAAACAGGTCCGCTCCATGGACAGCAAATAACAATTAACAAAAAAAGCACAATAAATTATAAAATAGGAATAGGATAAAGGTGCTATATATACATATGTAGAATTATGAATAAATCAAGTAAAAGAAATAAGAGATGTGGAATAAAATAAGTGAGATAAAGTAAGCTGGAGACTATAAAAATAAATACGTGGATAACAGAAGTGCAGGAGTGTAATGTGCAAACAGCATTATAATGAGTAGTTACATGGAACACAAGAATAAAGTGCAGTGCAATATTAGTATGTGAGTTTGTTAATACTGAGTGAGGTGAAGTCACATGTAGTTAAGTGACAGCGTTCAGGAGTCTGATGGCCTGTGGGAAGAAACTCCTCCTGAGTCTCTCAGTTTTGGCCATCAGGCTACGGAAGCGCTTACCAGAAGGCAGCCGGGTGAAGTGAGGGTTGGCCGGGTGATTAATGTCCTTGATGATTTTTTTTAGCTCTACCTCTGCATCGTTTGATGTAGATGTCCTGCGGAGACGGGAGAGCTGACCCTGAGATGCGCTCGGACAAGCGCACCACTCTTTGCAGGGCTTTGCAGTCAAGACTGGGGCTGTTACCATACCACGCTGTGAGTCAGTAAACTTTCTACGCTGTCTATTTTCGGATTTGGTGACCCTGCTGTATGTCTGTCGCTTTTCAAATCAGAGCAAAATGCTTTCTAGGAAATTAAATAGAGGTTAGACATCACCAGAGTGAACTTGGGTAACAAAAAAGCCATTCTATGTGAAATAAAAGGGGTTCACAGATTACGGTAATCCATGACGCTGTCTATTTCGGATTTGGTGATTTTGCTGTATGTCTGCTACTTACTGTTTACATTAGACTAAAATGCTCTCAGAGAAATATGATTTCTAATACATAAAATTGAGGTTAGGCATCCCAGAGTAAATCTGATCAGCATTGCAGACTGCCTGTCCACAATAAACAATTAAAACTTCCAGTTGCACCCGGATGGACTGAATTATTTAAATGTATCAGAAAAGTAAAACACAAACATAAAATGATCATTAACCAATCATTAACCATCATGACGACAGAGCAAGCAATAGCACTCCGTCCGAAAGCTTGTCTTATTTCTTGAAGTAAATTCACCAATTTGCATTGAAAGTGTAAAATTCGTTTTAAATGCTATATATTTGGCAATAAAGCACTCTATATGCTTTCATATCCTTGTTGCATTCATATTACGGGGTCCAGAAGTATGAGATCACCATTTTCTATACTTTTTCTAGGTATTTTTCTTTTAATCATCAGCACATGAGCTACATGAACAAAACCTGATGATTGTATGCCATCATGATTTGAGAATATTTCAAATAGCAATTTGGGCTTCAGTGGAAGAAAGAACATTTGACCCTCTAATCAAAAATATATGATCTGAGCTCTGTTTTATCATTTTTAAACCCTTATGTAAACTTTTTTCTCATAAGGACAGCACAAAATGTAAAACAATTATTTTCAGGGCAGAAGTATTAATGTCCCCAAATAGTTCTTTATTTTACAGTCACTAAAACATTAAGAACAAAAACAAAGAACATGAAATCCAAAGAGCAATGCCAAATAAATTAGGGAAGCATTAGTTTGAGTTCATAAAATCTCCCAGATCTTCGCAACTCCAGACGAGAGTGTGATATGGCCAGCATCTCTAGTTTTGCTCTGCAAAGGTGGGAAAGATGCACGAGTGATAGCATATCTGAGGCATCAGAAGTAGAAAGATACACTCGTCATGATTCCACATCTGGGATCTGCAGCTGAGATTTGAGGTTTTTGTCCAACAGTATTAAACTCTGTACCGCCAAACTCCTGCAGTCTGCGTCACAGTCATTCTCTGCCACATCTGTACACAATAACACATAAATACTCACACATATAAACCCCCCGGGTTTCACAGACAAGGCTAAAGCCAGACTAAAATGCATGTTTGAGCTGTTTTAACTGAAAGCAACTTTCACTGATATATTTTAAAATATTTTAATGCCATTGTTTTGTCTCAAGATGCACACCAGTAATGTTTTTTTTTCTAAGGCATGTTTATAAAAGCTACTTAAATGTCCTAACTGAACTAAGGTCTAATCCTGGCTTAATCTAAGCCCTGTCAAACCGGGTGACAGAGTCATAAAACACTCTACCTGCTAGCCAGGCTCTAGTCTCCATCAGGTCGTCACCGAGCTCCGTGAGTAAGTTTTCAGCGGGCATGCTCAGAAACACAGCACAAACTGCAAACATAACGCCCCTCCTCACCATCCTACAGTTAAAGCAAGAGAGAGCATGAGATGACACGTATATGTATATGATAGAATGCGTACTGGAACACAAACTTACTGGTCAGTGTGGAAGCGCACGACCCAAACAAAATCCAGCAGACCTCTGCCCATTTGAGATGCAACCTGACAAAAGACCCCAATGATTATATGTCTAAATGTATGAGGGTATATCGCTTCTAATAGGGCTGCATGATTTGAGGAAGCAGCATTTACTCTGAACTGCGACACTGAAAACAATACAGTGCCAAGTGTAACTCTTATATCCGCAGCACATATATTTAAGTTGCAGCTTTGTAATTTGATAATCACTCTAAAATAAAAACAAAAAATGATACAGCCCTGACATTAAGACTGTTGTTCCTTTATTTAAATGTCATTCTATAATACTGCTCATTCTATTTCTTCAGTATATGTACTGAGCATAGCATGCAAAAACTTCTTTAAGCATGGAAAACCCAATGATTTACATCATATCCCAAAAGGCGCAGTAAGCATAGGATACTATGTTTAAAGACTGTATTCAACAATGCAATGTGCTTTATCTTCCATTTATATTAATAATAATTCATTAATTAATAATTTGTTACATTTATATAGCGCTTTTCTAAGCACTCAAAGCGGTTTACATAGAAGGGGGAATCTCCTCAACCACCACCAATGTGCAGCATCCGCCTGGATGATGCGACGGCAGCCATATTGCGCCAGAACGCTCACCACACACCAGCTGATTGGTGGAGAGGAGACCCAGTGATGAAGCCAATCAGGATATGGGGATTATTAGGAGGCCATGATGGACATAGGCCAATGGGCAAATTTGACCAGGATGCCGGGGTTACACCCCTACTCTTGATCGAAAGACATCCTGGGATTTTTAATGACCACAGAGAGTCGGGACCTCGGTTTAACGTCTCATCCGGAAGACGGTGCTCTTTGACAGTATAGTGTCCCCATCACTATACTGGGGCGTTAGGACCCACACAGACCACAGGGTGAGCGCCCCCTGCTGGCCTCACTAACACCTCTACCATCAGCTACCTGGTTTTCCCAGTTGGTCTCCCATCCAGGTACTGACCAGGCTCAGCCCTGCTTAGCTTCAGTGGGAAACCAGTCTTGGGCTACAGGGTGTTATGGCTGCTGGATACTAAATAATTGTATTTATTTGATAACTGGATAAATGATAACTGGATGCATGAGTGTAACACTTTTACAGGTGCATTGATGGCCAGGTGCATGAGCAGCCCAAGTGTGTGCAGCAGCCTTCCTAGCACCAGATGATCACTCCCCAGAAGGTCAAAGGTCACCTGTGGCCTATAAGAGACATGAAATCAATGCAATAATGTAAGCAAGCGCTTATTTATTTAGCACTATTCTAGATGATTTTGCTACATAGCGCTTCACAATACTGAACCACTAAGAGACCTGTCATAGTTCCTGAGCAGTGGGAAGAAGAAAAATCCAGCAACTGGAGCATAGCGGTTGGGAGCAGCTTTGACGGGTTGAGTGCCACCCTGAGCAGAACAAACAAACACATTATTAGACATCAAATCTCTGTTTATGTGTAATAAACACCTTTCTGAGGCTGTCTCACCTTGATAATTCGTCTGGTTTTGCTCTGGATCCGTTTTTCCACAATCTGCCGCCAGTTTGTGATGTCATCACACTGCTCTAGAGCTGTTACTGCAGTGATTGGCTGAGCTCCAGCGTGTTTGTTCCCGATTGGCTCAGACAGTTCTTGGGCAGAGAGAGCCAGGACCTGGAAGAGTAGAGGAGTTAGTTTAGTGGTTGAGAATCAGGGATGAGAACACAAAGGTTGCAGGTTCAATCTGGAAGAGTTGACAATCTTTTTCCATCACCACTGCTCTCACAATTTGGAGATTACTGTCAATGGTCACTTGGTTGGTCGATTATTAATTTATGAAATACTCTGGCAGTTTTGTCATTAGATGCTGGTGGACGACCAACAGAGTTTTTCTAGAGAACGATGTCAATATCTGGATATCATATCAAGATATGATAAAACAATGCATAAAATAAATGGCAATATATTTTATATAATATTTACTATATTATATTTATAATATAAAATTTAATTAAATTATTTCTAATCCATTGACAAAGCTTTTTTTTAAATATAATTTACAGATACATGGCCATAAATTATTGCTAGATTATAATAATTTTCTGTTGTCAATTATTTAAAAATGCTTTTAAAGGAATTTAGAAATTTTAAAGGAATTTAGAAAATTTGGAAATATTTTTACAACTTATTTGCTCAAATTTCATAAACAATTCTGTTGAAAAGTTTGGGGATTTTTTAAAATAAATTTCTGAAATATTCTAACAATTTAAAATACATATTTTCTATTGTAATATACTGTAAGATGTAGTTTATTCCTGTGATCAAAGCTGAATTTCCAGCATCATTACTCTAGTCTTCAGTCTCACATGATCCTTCAGAAATCATATATATATATATATATATATATATATATATATATATATATATATATATATATATATATATATATATATATATATATATATATATATATATTTTCTGCTCAAGAAACATTTATGATTATTATCATATGTTGAAAACAGTAATTACGCAGTATTTAAGCCCTTAATGGTTAACCTAATCTAACATTTAACTATCATTGCAAACATATGAATTATGAATATGAATATGGCATTTAAGGATGAAAGTATGTCAGTTGTCTGTGTGCATTCATTTGGACATTAGTCTGACCTCCAGAATGTCCAGTCTCTGTCTCAAGCTGTAGTTGAGAGAGTAGAACTCTGTCGTCCAATAATCTACAACCTACAGAGAGAAAACGGTCACTTCCATATGAATCTATGAAGAGCTGAGCAGCTTGTGATCATCTGTCTGATGTCTGACCGGTTTTATGTCTGTAACAGTGAGGGCCACCATGGCGTTCTGCCGGAGTGTGTGGAAGAGCGGTGTGTTGTACCTGTCCTCCAGGTGGAGCAGCACTTTACCGAACTGCACACTGACCTACACCACATAAACACAGACAAACCAATGAGATACACAAGAGTTTCAGTCATTAAAAGTGTGCTGTGATGACCTCTGACCTCCTGTGTGGCCTTCACGTTCTTCCTAAGAAGAGAGTCCAACACTTGCAGACTGAGTTCAACCCTGTCAGCATCATCAGAAGACATCAACGCTGCAAATAAAACACAAGGCTGATTCAAAAACATGAGAAAATATTCTCAGATAAAACATGAATTACAATTAGACTGTTCTTTGCTTGCAGGGTTATCATCATTCATTAGAGCCAAAACTATTTAACAATATAAACTATCTTATATAAACTACTATTTATTTTTTAAATGTCTGTGCTTTTGTATTGTATTATTGTGCATATTGTCTAGTTTAGAGTCAATTGTTTCATGTGATAATGCAAAAAAATGCTAAATTGTGCCGAAATAATGTTTGGCCAGGCTGTCACACAAAAGAAATTATAACATTCATAAACAAGAGAGAACCAACAAAATATTAATAAATGATTTTTTTTTTTATAAATGCATGCTTTTGTTTGGTGAGTTTTATGTTTTCTATGCATTTTTTTGCATAGTAAAATAAAACCTGTAGCTATAAGTTTGCCTTTTTTGCCAAATATGTTTTGTCAGATATTCCCTCACATTTACAATACATAAAATATCTACATATAAAATAGATGAACAATAGAGGTAATAATAGTATAAATAATACTAATAAACAAACCTTAAATAGTAATATTTAAAAAAACAATACATTTGATAAAAGCACATCACAAAATTACTTAAAATGTATTTTTAAAAAAAACCTGGAAACTAAATAATATCTAATTCAAAATATTACTAAAATCTAATTTAATATGTAAATAATTCTAAAATGATTTGATATATTTTAGATCACCTTCCAGACAGTCCCTGACATAACGCGGCGGAGCTGATTTCTTCTTCTCCTGATCAGCTGACATGTCATATGGAGTCAGATCATCATCACTTAAAACAGAACAGTGATGTTGTTAAAGGATAAATGTTATTAGTGAGATAGGTAGAGTTCTCTTGTGTTTTTAGGGTAGTGTAGATGTACCTGTCCAGCTCAGAATCACTCCCGTGACCCGGCGATGACGTCCCAGACTGACCTGCTGAACCCTGAACTCTGGGCTCTGGCTGAAGACTGGAACAAAGTGCAAGTATTACAGGTGTCACATATACCAAATGTTCCAGAAAATCGGTCCATCGGTTGTTTAGGCCAGGCGTTTATAATTAATGTTGTTTCTAATGAATGCCACTATAATTTATCCTTTCTTAATTAATTCTGTTCTGAATACTGTTAAATTTGTTCAACAAGATTTGTTGCGTAGTCATGGGAGTATAAGCTGCAGCACATTTTAGATCTGACTAAAATACCAGTTAACAAAATCCTCAAGTGAGGTGTGTGCTTTTACCTGCTGGAGACATCAGGCTGATGTTCCTCGTGGTCCTCAACAGACGGAGCCTCCATCAATGACTTCAGCTCTCGGACCTCCTCATCCGGCTCATACTGACAAAGAGCAACAGCTTCATTAGCATTAAAGCAGCGCATAAATATCTCAAGTTCACGGTTGTAATGATGGCACATCTAAAACTTTTTAGTTTCTTTCAGGTTCTATAAGGATCATCAATTCATCATCACAAGAGGTTTTCATTGGCTGTGTCAATAAAAACGCCCCCTGTACCCTTAAATACGGCACTATTTGAGAGAACAGCCATTTGTAGTGGTGTCCGAAACCATAGTGGACGTTATCAAGTGCACTCATTTAATCCCACATTGCACTGATATACGAGTGTACAACCGACTCAACGGCTGGAGAATACCCATATTGCACCGATAGAGTGCACTGGCGCCTGCAGCTGAATCATCCATCCATCCATTTATTTTACAAACCGCTGGTCCAATGTGGCTACAGCGTAATATCATACAGGTATAAATAGCCTTTTAATTTGCTGGTTTCAATGGCAGAGTGCAAGCTACATCGTTTTATTACTACTGTAGCTGTCAGTTTGCTACATTTCAAATGATTATTAAATGGCACAAACTATGCAAACGGCGGCTCACAATGTCCGAATTCACTCTCTCGTTTTCATTCACTCCTTTAAGTGCACTATTGGTGGAGTAATGTAGGGAACAGTGAATAAGGTTATAGTGGGTGATTTCAAACATAAGAACATTAAAAAAAAAACATGTTTAAAGGTCTGAATGTCTTACCTGGAATTTTAATTGTGATCCTGATGTGTCCAATTTGTGGCTAAGACACTCGCCCACGACCATTCCCATCCGACGAATACGCACAATATTGCTATCTAGACGACACTGTACACCTCCCAGCATGCACTGCAGCATCTCTGTTGAACAAAAAACCTTATAATACAGCAGCCCTTAAAAATCTACTAGGTCTACAAGTCTGCTTGGAAAGTGAAAAAATCTTTTTGAATATAATTTGTTCGCAACTTTATTTGAGATCGATACAAACACTTGCGCATTACCTTGGCGTAGTTCTTGTATTTCAGATTCGTTGAGTAAAGCCACACACAGCAGTAAAGCTTTACTGACGTACAGCTGCTGTTCCACAGACGTGTGTTTCACGGCACTGCTGTTACACCACACCTGACACACACTCCGGAGGACCTACACACACACATACACACACACACACACACACACACACACACTTCTCATTAAGCTACTTCATTTGCATTTCATACAAAAACGACTTATTTGCACAATTATAGAATAACAATTAACATTTACATTTATTTACATTTAATCATTTAGCAGACGCTTTTATCCAAAGCGACTTACAAAAAAGGGGAGAGCAATAGAAGCAACGAAACAAACAAGGCCAACAACCTGTAAGAGCTTTAAGAAATCTCAATTAATTAGCACAGTACACAACTTTTTTTTTTTTTTTTTTATATAGCCAGCTACAACAAATACTCACGTACGGAAAATACAGAACACTGGATTTTGATAGCTATGATAACAACCCATTAGGACTAAGGCTGATGCCCCAACTGTTGTCGTTAATGCGGATTCAGTGGCCCAATGGGTTGGTTTTGGATGGCATTCTAGCTAAACGCGCAGCAATAGCCATCTACAACAAAAACTCACGTACGCAAAATACAGAACACTGGATTTTGGTAGCTATGATAACTATGTAACATACCCGCCTGAAGGCACAAATCCATTAAAAAATTAAAACAGTAGATCATCACACCTGTTTAAGCAGCATCCGGCGCTCCGAATCCAGAGCCAAATAACCAAGAACAGATTTCAACAACCGAGTCTGAGATCAAGGGTTACGGAGAGAACGAGAGAGACAGGGAAAATAAGAAATGTCAATTCTGTGCAATGTCCAGGTCATGCAAATAAACAATGTCATATTTTTTAATATCATGCATATGTACAGTACCGTTCCAAAGTTTGTGGTCGGTAAGAATTCTTTTAAAGAAATTAATCATTTTATTCAGCAAGGGACGTATTTAATTAATCAAAAGAGACAAAAGATATTTATAATGTTACAAAATATTTCTACTTCAAATAAATGCTGTTCTATGCTGAAAATACAGCTTTGATCACAGGAATAAATTACATTTTTAAAGGTGCCCTATGCAACTTTCCATCCACTGGAGGGCGCCTATTCAAAACAAATGTGTAGTTTGATGACGCAAAGTGTGAGCGCAGCAATCTTGAGAGATGTGGTCTTCTCATCACAGCCGGTGGAAAATAGGACTCGGGTAGAAATCATGTTCATGCATGCGGTTATTAACGTTACTGTAGTGTAAAGCAGAGCAGGACCGAGTGTTATGGACCTGAGCACGGCCGCTGGAGCGATTGTTACACAAATACCCGCCTCGCGAATACCGGGACTTTTATTATGACGGGACGGGAGACAGTCGCCGGGCGCCTGCACAGATCCGCTCTTCCGGTTATGATTTTGAGGTAATGTAGCTCTGTTTATCATATTAGATACATTTAAGTGTGTTTAAAACGATGTTATGACTTTACTCCGTGTGTTCACTTGTTCACACTGCTAAGAGTAAAGCGCTCCTGCCAAATAAAAGCCGAAACTGAGGGTAACGCAGATATAATGCAACTGACAGGCGACTCCTCAAACGCAATGCTGAAACGTCCCTGTCCTTAGTTAAAATAGCAATTTTCTCACAATTTACAAATAGTTGGAAACTTCTGGGATATTGTAGGTACTCAACTGAACAAAATATATAACACCGGCCTAGTGGTTTTTGGATATTTTACTTCAAAAATACTACATAGTGCACCTTTAAATGTATTAAAATAATAAATAAATAATATTTCATAATACTACTTTATTTGACTCAAACAAATATAGCCTTGGTGAGAAGAGACAATAAAAAAATCTTAGCGACCCCAAACTTTTAAACAGTAGAGTAAGTTATGCTTTAGAATTGAGAAATTATGGTATCATTCTGAATTATGGTACTTTGATGTAAATATGAAGGTACTGAACAATTACCATATTCATATACCATAGTTTTTATAGATATTACTTTAGTAAAGGTTGTAAAAGGTAGCATACTTGTTTCTTATTAATATGTTCTGCATTTAGAGACATTTAATATCTAGTTTTGCCACTCACTGGGTGCTGATACTGCTGCAATAACAGTTTATGAGTGAGAACAAACTGAGCTTTCTTATTGGTCAGCACCAGGTTTCCCATCAGCCTGGACGCAGCAGTCGCCCTGAAACACACATTTGAGTTAGCGTCGACTAATTCATTACTGCTATCAGCGTCCTCTCTGGTATCAAACACACTCTCTTACCCACTGAGACAGCGTATGAGTCCTGTGATGACACACTCCGTGCACCTTTCTGGAACGTTCTCCAGTAGTGTCTGCGTCACGCGCTGCCACAGCGGGTCCACACGGGTCAGAGACGAGAGCCGAGGGGCCAGGATTTCAAACATCTGAGCTACAAAAACATGCACACAGAAACTGATGCAGTCTGACATATAATACAGTTGAAATAAGACAATAAATTAATCTTTCACTGCAAGCTGTGAAGCAAACCTACAAAAGTAAAAAAAAAACACTTACAGCTGTATCCTTGAATGCACACTTTTCCCAAAACTTGAGCCACAAACCCGAGAGAGCAGTCCTGTCCCGCTATACCAGAGAGATACACATGAGTGAGGCAAAATGAGATGTATGGATAACAAATCGCAATGACAGACGCATTAAAATATGCAGTGGTCGCAATGACGCATTTAAACTATGTGTCGCTTCTTTTATTTACAAGTATGAACGTGTGTGATACCTCTGAGAGCGTGGCATGTCTTCTCCAGTGTGTCCAGTATGCTGGTGGCCAGCAGTGGGTAGTACTGCTGTGGCAGGAAGGTGTCAGGTGTGTTTGTGTGCAGATGGTTGGAGGTGATGGTGGATAAAGCTGCCAGGTGGCCAATGATGGTCTCTCTAAGCTGGGGAGTGTCTGAATAGGATCCACCTCCTTCACACCTGGACCACAGCAACACCTGGAGACGAGCAGCAGAGAGGAACTTCTCCAACACAGACACACACCGCTCCAGACCTGCACTCTCACTGGGTGTGGAAGAGACAGAACACATCAGTATATCATACAAGTGCATCAAAGGCAAACTCATAAATAATAAAGTATGTATTTAGATAGATGGGTGGATGGATGGATGGATGGATGGATGTTGATGCCTTACACACACCCTGTGGAGCTGATGGTGTCCAGCAGAAGCAGGAGTGTTTGGTCCGGGGGACCCCTGAGGAAGATCTCATCCCAGAGCCTTTTGATCTCCTCATCATCACGGGACCTGTTGAACCAGTGCGAGCTCTGCGCGCTCACCAGCACCCGAAGCGCGCGTGTGTAGTGTTTGCGCGTGAACTCGCCGTCCTCCAGGTAGTGCGTGAGTGTGCGCAGCGCGTGCACGATCTCCCCGGAGTCTCGTGAGCTGGAGAGAGTCCTCAGACAGGAGCCCACCTCGGCCCCAGCGGACCCCATGACGTCACGTCAAAAACAGGTGTTTTGCTGAAGTTCCAGGTAAATCCAAAATCACTTTTACTGCATAATATGCTAAATGTCACTGTGTGCATTTGGCAGGTAGACTCATATCCGGATCGTACGAACCTATACACAAAATAATGATTTAAATTAATAAATAAGATTAAACTATTGATTTACATTAACATAAGCATCAGAGATGCAGAACTATAAACCTCATAGGAAGCCAAATTCAGTCGTTATGAATACCAACAATGTAGTACACAGTTTGTTGAAAGTTTAAAGTCATTCAGTTATAGCAAAATATGAAATAACTCGCAGCATCAGTCGTGTTGACAAACCAAACCCATGTGATTGCGCTCTAATGCGTGTCCGTGTAGATGCAGATAGCCAGAACAAAGGTTCCTATCCGCAACCACACGTTTATTCCGCCATAGTTCACTAGATGGTGCAACAGGACATGTTAACCTTCTTAGAACTACACCACGAAATGGACAATAAATCTTTTTGGAATAAATGTTGCATGTCAGTTATCTATTCTATTCTATTCTATTCTATTCTATTCTATTCTATTCTATTCTATTCTATTCTATTCTATTCGGCTACTTCGTTCACGGCTGTTGTTTTTTGTAAATGTGCTATATATATAAACAAAATAATCCCTTTTTAATTTCTACATAAAAATGCAATAATTTTTTTTAGTCCTGAATAAGATGTAGGGCAGTACTAAATCAGGACAGTACTAAATAAAAAAAACATGCAATTTTTTAGTGATCCCTTTGTTAAAAGAAAATTACATTTAGCAGATTCTGTAAGGTGTATGTAAACTTTCGACTGCAACTCTGTGTGTGTGTGTGTGTGCGTATTATGCATTACATAGCAACTAATTGTAACTACTATTATGTAAGATATTCAAAATATGTGCAAATGGATACATGGCAATAATAATAATAAAAAAATATTTATATATATATATATATATATATATATATATATATATATATATATATATATATATATATATATATATATATATAATATAGAGAGAGGGAGAGTTAATTTAGGCCCGTTATTTGTAACCACATTTATATTAAAAACAGCATTTGAACAGTCGCTTATACTTTCAATTCATAAATATCACATGGGTTCTGTTTTATTCAGTCCTATTGTATCATACATGAATGCTGATGCCCATCATATAATGCACATGTATGTATGGCGACTGTTCAAATGCTAATTTTAATATAAATGTGTCTGGTTACAAATAACGGGCCTAAATTAACTCTCTCTCTCTATATATATATACAGTCTTGTTCAAAATAATAGCAGTACAATGTGACTAACCAGAATAATCAAGGTTTTTAGTATATTTTTTTATTGCTACGTGGCAAGCAAGTTACCAGTAGGTTCAGTAGATTCTCAGAAAACAAACAAGACCCAGCATTCATGATATGCACGCTCTTAAGGCTGTGCAATTGGGCAATTAGTTGAAAGGGGTGTGTTCAAAAAAATAGCAGTGTGGCATTCAATCACTGAGGTCATCAATTTTGTGAAGAAACAGGTGTGAATCAGGTGGCCCCTATTTAAGGATGAAGCCAACACTTGTTGAACATGCATTTGAAAGCTGAGGAAAATGGGTCGTTCAAGACATTGTTCAGAAGAACAGCGTACTTTGATTAAAAAGTTGATTAGAGAGGGGAAAACCTATAAAGAGGTGCAAAAAATGATAGGCTGTTCAGCTAAAATGATCTCCAATGCCTTAAAATGGAGAGCAAAACCAGAGAGACATGGAAGAAAACGGAAGACAACCATCAAAATGGATAGAAGAATAACCAGAATGGCAAAGGCTCAGCCAATGATCACCTCCAGGATGATCAAAGACAGTCTGGAGTTACCTGTAAGTACTGTGACAGTTAGAAGACGTCTGTGTGAAGCTAATCTATTTTCAAGAATCCCCCGCAAAGTCCCTCTGTTAAAAAAAAGGCATGTGCAGAAGAGGTTACAATTTGCCAAAGAACACATCAACTGGCCTAAAGAGAAATGGAGGAACATTTTGTGGACTGATGAGAGTAAAATTGTTCTTTTTGGGTCCAAGGGCCACAGGCAGTTTGTGAGACGACCCCCAAACTCTGAATTCAAGCCACAGTACACAGTGAAGACAGTGAAGCATGGAGGTGCAAGCATCATGATATGGGCATGTTTCTCCTACTATGGTGTTGGGCCTATTTATCGCATACCAGGGATCATGGATCAGTTTGCATATGTTAAAATACTTGAAGAGGTCATGTTGCCCTATGCTGAAGAGGACATGCCCTTGAAACGGTTGTTTCAACAAGACAATGACCCAAAACACACTAGTAAACGGGCAAAGTCTTGGTTCCAAACCAACAAAATTAATGTTATGGAGTGGCCAGCCCAATCTCCAGACCTTAATCCAATTGAGAACTTGTGGGGTGATATCAAAAATGCTGTTTCTGAAGCAAAACCAAGAAATGTGAATGAATTGTGGAATGTTGTTAAAGAATCATGGAGTGGAATAACAGCTGAGAGGTGCCACAAGTTGGTTGACTCCATGCCACACAGATGTCAAGCAGTTTTAAAAAACTGTGGTCATACAACTAAATATTAGTTTAGTGATTCACAGGATTGCTAAATCCCAGAAAAAAAAAAATGTTTGTACAAAATAGTTTTGAGTTTGTACAGTCAAAGGTAGACACTGCTATTTTTTTGAACACACCCCTTTCAACTAATTGCCCAATTGCACAGCCTTAAGAGCGTGCATATCATGAATGCTGGGTCTTGTTTGTTTTCTGACAATCTACTGAACCTACTGGTAACTTGTTTGCCACGTAGCAATAAAAAATATACTAAAAACCTTGATTATTCTGGTTAGTCACATTGTACTGCTATTATTTTGAACAAGACTGTATATACATATTATTGTAATGTATCTATTTGCACATATTTTGAATTTTTTTTTTTTTAAAAGGGCATGCAGTATATTCTAGTCTACAGTAGGCCTATGTGCTTTTAAGTGTAAATTATATATACCACTGATCTATATGACATGACACTGTCATTTATATAGATCAGTGATATATACAGTCTTAAATTCTATTATACTCTTGTTTGATGTACATGGCTCACACAATAAAGCAAAACCTCCACAAATAAATTATTTGCACTTAATTTATTGGTGACTATTTTTTCCTCCACTTTTCATCCTTCATACAATTTATTTAAAGACCCCGAACAGTAAAAGATACATCTCAGTGGGGCATCTTCAAAAGAAAGCAAAACATTCAACAGAAGACAATACTGATATCTCTCATTTATACAGTAACCTTAACAATTAGAGTAAACATTTCTACAATTGTATCCTTCATTACAAGGAGTCCCTTCAGTCATATTTTTCTCTTGTATTAACAACTATTTATAACTATTATTAGTCTTTTAAACTCTAAGTGGCAAGCAGAACTCCTTCTAAGCTGTGAAATGTTGTCTTTGGACATATCTTAAATCATATATAACAGCTGTTTTACATCAGACGGATCAAGAGCAGTAGATTCAGATCTTCCCTTATTGTCTCTGTAAGAAAATCTAGGAACGAAACAGCCGGCAGCAAATGCACCCTAAAGTTCACAGAAGCAAGGTTCACGCGCTTTAATGTCGCGAGAGCAGCGCGCCTGTGACGAGGCAGAATCGTCCTCAAATGTTCTCCAGCATCATCTTGTATGAAGAACTGATCGGACGAGTTTCTGCTACGCAACAAAAACCGAAATACATCAGTCAGAGGAGAGAAAAGAAACAACAGTATGTTAACTGCAGCGTGCTTTTACATAACCCAAAAGAGGAAAGGAGGAGGATTGAGTCTCATCTTTCATTTAAAACTCTCCAAAAAGGTTTGAAGTGAAAATCAAACATGCTCGTCCCAGATGACAGGAATGTCCATTCAAAATGGCGCGCCGTGAACAGACGAAAGAGACCAATCGTGTGGAAGACAAGATGAAATAATCTCATTTCCTGCTGCCGTCCATAAAAATAGGATTCCAAGAACGAAAGATACAAACGTTATAGATTGATATTTACATCCAAAATCATCAGAGAGAGAGAGAGAGAGAGAGAGCTTTGAAATGCAGAAATGAAGCAGTAGTTTTTTTCCCACATTAAAGGTTTTTGAATCCGTCAACGGTTCGATTTTCCTTCAGTGCTCGAGTGCTTTTTTCCCCCGCCAACACTTATAGAACAGCATCACCTTATTTTTCTTAAACAATTTAAATAGCAAACAATAGTTCATTAAAATAAAATAAACCAGAGTGCAATGAACATTTCCAGTGTGTTTTGAAAGAGTCTTTTCTACAGAAAATCAAAGGTTTTTTTGGAAATAATCCAGGACAGGAGGCGGCAGACGAAATATCCTCAGTGAGAAATCGCGCAGGACCCATTACCTTACCCACAATGCAACACTGCAAACTCCCTTGGTGGGGATCGGCCTCGATCCTTTGCGTTCCGCATCTTCATCGTAATAAATACGAATTTGAAAGAAAAGCAACGTTCAGCAAAAACTCGTTTACGAGCTAAAATGTTCGCACACGCTCAACCCTCAGGTCAGCAAATGTCCCTCACATGGGCTAACGGTGTGACTGCTTTACCCAGAATTACACTGGCAACTTAAACTAGTTTCTTAAACTGAAATTCAAGTTATGAATCATGAACATACATGTACAGAGAGAGAGAACGGGCACCTCAATCCCAAAACTCAGGGAAGTCACAGGAACCAGAAGACAGGGCCGATCACACACACACACGCAAACACACACACACAGTGCTATGGATTATTAAATAATTTGATCAACATAGTGATTGTATTCTTCACTTCCTCTCCAGACTCATTCAATACGCCTCTCGCCTCCTGTGTCAGTTCATAAATCCTTAGGTTCGTTGTCATGCCGATTATTTGACCTCCAGGATGGAGGGGTTGGACTCCATGATGGCGACGATAATGCGGTCAATGTAGTCCTGCAGACGGAAGTTGATCTCCTCCTGTTTGTGGATGGCCTCCATCAGCTGTACACACAGACACACACATTAAAGATCTCAGCGTGTCCACATTTAAAGCAGAGATAAGCATTATGGTGTGATACTGACCTCAGCGCGGGAGACGTTGTTGATTTCGGCGGCGAGCGACTCGGAGAGAGACTCTGTAAAAAGGCTCTTTGCTCCCTGGATGCTCAGATTAATGATCTGTCCGTTTAGCTCATCGTTCTGCTCCTTCAGACTGCGGTTATCCTGCACACACACAGAACCAAACCCATTTTTGAGACCCATCTTTTTTTAGACTGTTGGCTAGTTTTAGTGTGTCTACCAGTTTGAGTATGTGTTTACCAGTCTTGGGTCTGTCTTTACCTTTATTAGTCTGTTGACTAATGTGAGTGTTTAAGTTTATCTGTTTAAGTCTTTGTTCCAATTTGAACCTGTGTGTGAGTTTGTTTTCTAATTGGTTTATGTTTGTTCATCTGTTTAAGTCTGCCTTTTGATCTGTTTAAGAGTGTTTTCACTGGTTTAAGCCTGTTATAGCCGGGTTGAGTCTATTTTTACCGGATTAAGCCTGTGTTTGAGTCTGTCTTTACTTGTTTGAGTCTGCTTTTTACTAGTTTGATTCTGTTTTTACCAATATAAGTCTGTTTTAGAGGCTGTCTTTAGGCCGTGTGTCCACCAAAGCGTTGTTATCCAGCTGAAAGCGCTAGGCGCTCTGCTGAAAACGCCCCGCTGTGAGCGCTTGAGAGCGTTTTGGCAGGCAGTGTTTTTTCTTCTTCAGTTGAGACACTTTGCTTGACTTATGATATTGAAAATCCGCCAAAGTGTTACTAATTTCACAGGTAGTTTGCTTCTGTATTGATTCTATATAAAATTGCAGATACAATGTAAAGTATTTGCTCTGGCTCTTGTTTTAAATAACTATTGCTTGTTGTCATCCGTTGACATTGTACACGCAGAATGTGGCGGTTGGTCTGTGTTGTATTTGTCCCATCCCTTCTCCACTGTGATTGGGTGAAAAGTGACATTGGTGAGCGCTGCGTTTTACTCAAAGTTGAACAGATTTCAACTCTGGGCGACCAGTAAAAAACGCAGAGCGTTCAACGCTAGAGCGTGAAATAATAGTTCAGCGCCTCGTTGTGCTCCAGGCGTTCTAAAAACACGGCGCTCTCATTGAAAACAATTAAAAACGCCAGCTAGCTCCGTGAAAAAACGCTTTGGTAAACACACAGCCTTACCGTTATTATTTTTATTTACCAGTTTAAATCTGTTTTGTATACCAGTTCAGGCCTGTTTTTACCTGTTTGAATGTTTTTATCCTTTTTGAAACAGTTTTCAACTTGTTTTAAGTCTATATTTACTGGGATTTAGTCTCTTTTTACCCATTGGTACCTGTTTAAATCTGTATTTACCTGTTTGAGCGCGTTTTTACCAGTTTAAATGTATTTTCATAACCTGTTTAAGAATATATTTATTAACCTTTTTTTTTTTTTACTTTTTGAGTGTGATGAGACCCATTTGAATCTGTTTTTCATTACCAGTTTTTAATCTGTTTTTCATTGTCTAAGTCTGTATTTACCAGCTTAAGTGTGTCTTTAACAGTTTGAGTGTGTTTTACCTGTTTGAGTCTGCGTATCTCCTGCTCCAGTTCGTTCTCTCTCATGTGAGTGTTGTATTCCTGTAGGCCGGAGCTGGCTGATCTGCCTCTTCTCGCTTCAGTCTCCAACTTAAACAGCTGCAGGTGTTCCAGCTGCTTTCTCAAGTCCTCTATCAACTACACACGCAGAGAAGTTATTAGCAGGGATGAACACACACACACACACACACACACGACTCCACCTATTAAAGACAAACAGAAGACCTCTCACCCCCTGAGTGCACTCCTTCTCTTTCTGGTTCGTATGATGATCATGGCTCAGTTTGTCAGACATTTTCCTGCGAGATTCGATTTCTTCATTCAATCGATCTGTGACATCTTCCACCTCATCCTGAAGTTTCCTCTTTTCCTGAAAAAATGACTTAATGTCAGAGATCTTTCTTTGCAGGGTCGGCATCAAATAAATTAAAAAATAAGATTAAAATGATATAAAATATTTTGACTGGTTTCATGGCCAATAATTCTTAATTCACTTGTCTTTGGCAGAAGTGATAAAAAGGTCATTTTTGTCTCTGAATGTGATCTACACAAATGTATTAGACTGTGTGTGTGTGTGTGTGTGTGTGTGTGTGTGTGTGTGTGTGTGTGTGTGTGTGTGTGTGTGTGTGTACCTCCTCCAATCTCTCGATGTTGGCTCTCAGGCAGGGAACACATGACCTCAACTCACTGTTCTCCTCATCCAACTGATGCAACCTGAACACACACGGGCACACAGACAAAAATGCACCATGATATTTTCTTTTTGGGCAGAGTGCACAATGAAAACAATAATGGGTGAGAGAAAACAAAATTCTCTGTTAACACAGCCGGATTATATTAAACGCTGAGCCAAGTCCTCTCAGAGCTCCTTTGAGCAGTCAAATCAAATTTCTGCTGTTCTCCACTAGATGGCAGACACATCTAATCCACACACAGAAGAGCTGGACAAAACAACACAGACATCATTAGAGTTTCTTGCAAATGTCTTCATATTTCTCTGTTGCTATAAGAAGCTGAATAGACTGAGGACTGTTCATAAAATCAACAGTTTTTAAAAATCAAGATCATGTCCAAACGTCTTCTCGCAGATGTACGCAGATGATGTAGTAATTTACACTCAAGCAAAAACTATTCAACAAGAATCTGTTGATCTCACAGCTGCTTTATCTCATGTGCAGAACTGGCTCAAGGACTCATGCCTCATGTTGAACACCAGAAAAACTGTGTGTATGTATTTTTCTAAACGTCATGTGGAAATAACCAGATCAAGTGTCTTTCTGAATGGAATGGAACTTGAACTGGTGTCAGAATTTAAATATCTTGGGGTAGTCCTTGATCGAACATTTTGCTTTAAAAGTCATGTAAAAAAAGTAGCACAAGTTGTCAAATTCAATCTTCAAAATTTTAGACATATTCGAAATAATTTAACCGTGGGTGCGGCTAAAAAATTTTTTTTTACAATGATTATTTCTCATTTTGACTATTGCTTGACTACCTGGTCTCTTGCATGCCCAGCAACACTCCAAACCATAGAAAGTCTCTACAAAAAGGCATTAAAAATATTTGATAAAAAATCAGTATCACATCACTACTGTCATGTTTTGAAAAAACATAGACTATTGGGTTTTCATAATATGATTAATTTGAAAATGGCCTGTCAGATTTACAAGGTTTTACATTCCCTCGCTCCTTCACCTCTGAAGGATTTTATCAAAACTAAAGATTCTTCACAAAGGACCACGCGAGCCTCCACCAGAGGAGACTTGATAATACCCCACAGGTATACCACCTTTGGACAGACAGTCCTGTCTGTCCGAGGTGGGAACATGTGGAATAGTCTTCCTCTAACATTGAGAGAATGCCCTACATACAGTTTGTTCAAAGTCCAATTAAAAAAATGGTTATGGGCAAACCAAAGTTGCGCACATTAGTGCGTATGTTGCGTCGTATTTTAACTTTTGTATTTCGTCATGTGCATATGGATGTATTTCTGATGACTAATTAATTTTTGATTCTTATGTAAATATAGTTTATAGGACATTTGATAACAGTTGTTTTTGTGAGCTATGTGACCTTAGCTCGTGGGACTACGGATGGAAATTAGCCCTCGGCTACAATCCGGCATGTTTACATGCATGTATTCCATGTTGTGTTCATTAACATGCACTGTCCCAATCAAATGAATAAAAAAATAAAAATAAAAATGGCAACATTGATACCACAAATTATGATGTGTCAAAATTAAAAGACAAAAATCTGTTGGGTCAAAAATAACAAAACTGCTAGTGAATATAATAATACATTTTAACTGTTTTTTTTTTGTTTGTTAGGAAAAGACCAAATCTAGCAGAATATCTATTGTATAACCCCGAATGGTCCAACGTAACAAAGCTATTGTCCCAACACTGGACGCGACTGTATAAAGCATTTTGTTTTCTGCCCACAGTGAAATCCCGCTGGCTTAAAATCTCGCTCTACATTCATCATAAATGATATATTCTGTCCGCACTCACCTGGCCTGGAGGTTCTCGATCTCCAGGTCTCTCTCTCGCTGGAGTTTGTTCAGTGCATCTCTGTGTTTACGGGTGTATGCGAGTAAATCGTCCTCTGCGCGCAGCTCCTGCTCCTTCAGCTGTTCCTCCAGAGCGTTTGCACGGTGGACGAGAGTGAGATTTTCCTGCCGCAAGCGCGCGTGTTGCTCTTCGCTCTCCACCGAGTCCTTCTCCAGCTCGCACACACGCTTCTCCAACAGCAACACCTGCGGGACAGACACAGTGTTTGTTTATTCCTCATGCAAATCACTTCTGCTGCTGTTCATGCATTTACACAACTATCAGTTATTCTATTCCATCTATGGAATCATCAGTATAACTTTGCATACTGTTTCATGGTAATATCTCCATTTTATTAAAATGCCTATTATGCTTATTTACGGATATTAACTTTCATGTAGTGTTTAATATAGCCACTTGTGATTGTAATAAGTGTAGTTATTGAGAGTTACTGTCTCACAAAAGAATGAAAGAACATATTCTAAACTGCCTGAAATGAGTTGTCAGTCATTCCAGTCTTACTTCCTTCTCAAATCTAAGTTTGTATCAAATTTGCATAATACAAGCCTATAATTTTAATTGTCTGCCCATGAGCAACATCTACTTTGACCCTGTGGTTGTAGCTGTGACTGGAAGAGTTTGGTTTGTGTTGTCGAAACAATGAGAAGATGCAGTTTTCCAAGCTAAAAAAGCAAATTCACTGATACGCTTCTAAAGGATGTGGACTCGTGCTGGAATAGAGATGTAAAGGTGGAGATCCACTTGTCCGTGCAACATTTCTGTCACGCCGCGCTCCACTTTATTCCTATGGGTGACGTCAAGCGACTTTAACGCGCCCGCATAGCATGCAAGCAAGGAAGGCAGCGCTGCATTTGAACCGATTTTAACGCTCAAATGACAGGAAGCGTCACAACATCAGGCATTTTACATTTACATTTATGCATTTAGCAGACGCTTTTATCCAAAGCGACTTACAACTCAGGAGAACAGGAAGCGATCCGTCAAGAAGAGGCAACGAAACACAAAAAGTGCCCCAAATACCAAAATTTGTATACCGCTCAGAGTAGCAAAAACCAGAAAAGGGAAGAGAGGAGGAAAGAGGATTTTTATTTTTATTTTTTAATGTAAGATTAAGTGCTCATGGAAGAGATGAGTTTTTACCTGTCTTTTGAATGAAGCGAGTGATTCTGTCGTGCGTATGGAGGACAGAAGATCGTTCCACCAACCAGGAACAATGAAAGAAAAAGTCCTGGAGAGAGTTTTCATGCCTCTCTGTGATGGTACCACAAGCCTTCGCTTATTAGCTAAGCGAAGGCTTCTGGTGGGTGTGTAGACTCGAAGGAGTGAGTCGAAGTATGTGGGTGCTGAGCTTGTGGAAGATCCATAAGCAAGAGTCAGAGCTTTGAATTTGATACGGGCAGCGAGTGGTAGCCAATGCAGAGAGATGAATAGAGGTGTGACATGAGCCATTTTGGGCTCATTGAATACAAGACGTGCCGCATCATTTGCAGCGGTTTGATTGCACAAGATGGAAGTCCAGCCAGAAGCGCATTGCAATAGTCAAGTCTAGAAATGACCAGGGCTTGGACAAGAAGCTGTTTTGCATGCTCCGTAAGGAACGGTCTGATTTTCCTGATGTTGTGCAATGCAAACCTGCATGACCGAGCCGTCTTCGAGATGTGGTCTTTGAAGGACAGCTGGTCATCAAAGATGACTCCAAGATTTCTGACCGACCCTGAAGGAGTAATCAAAGATGAACCTAGCTGGATGCTAAAATCGTGTTGTATGGTGGGATTAGCAGGGAAAACAAGCAGCTCAGTCTTTGCTAGATTGAGCTGCAGGTGATGTTTTTTTCATCCATGCCAAGATGTCCGCCAGACAGCTTGAGATTCGTGCAGCTACTGTGGGATCAACTGGTTGAAATGAGAGGTAGAGCTGTGTGTCATCAGCATAGCAATGATATGAGAGGCCATGTGCCTGAATGATGGGTCCCAATGATGTAGTGTAAATGGAGAAGAGAAGAGGTCCAAGCACTGAGCCCTGAGGAACCCCCGTGGTCAGTTGATGTGTTTTGGATACCTCTCCTCTCCAGGCAACCTTAAAAGACCTACCTGTGAGATAGGACTCAAACCAGTGGAGAGGACTCCCTGTGATGCCCAGAGATGAGAGGGTGGACATAAGAATCTGATGATTCACAGTGTCAAAGGCAGCAGATAGATCAAGGAGGATGAGGACTGATGATTTGGATGCAGCTTTAGCCAGCCGCAGGGCTTCAGTAACTGACAATAATGCCATCTCAGTTGAGTGGCCCTTTTTGAAGCCTGACTGGTTTACGTCCAGTTGATTAGACTGTGAGAGGAAAGATGAGACCTGGTTGAACACAACTCTTTCAAGTGTTTTCGCAATGAATGGTAGGAGAGAAACAGGTCTGTAGTTCTCTACAAGTGATGTGTCTAATGTGTGTTTTTTAAGCAGTGGGGTTACCCGAGCCTGCTTGAATGTGGTGGGGAAGATGCCGGTGGAGAGAGATGTGTTGAGGATGTGTGTGAGTGGTGGTAAGAGTGTAGGGGAGATGGCTTGTAGGAGATGTGAGGGGATGGGATTCTAGAGGGCAGGTAGTGGGATGGCTGGAGAGGAGAAGCTTAAATACTTCATCCTCAGTGAGTGTAGAGAAGGAGGAGAGAAGATGTTTGGCTGTGGATGTGGCTGATTCAAAATTGTGTGTGTGTGGAGGTGTGAACTGACTGCTGATGAGTGTGGTTTTTTTCTGTGAAAAAATGGGCAAGATCGTCTGCAGAAAGAGAGGTGGTGGGAGATGGTGGAGGGGGACAGAGCAGAGAGTTGAAAGTTCTGAAAAGTGTGCGTGTGTCTGAGGTGCTGTTGATTTTGTTGTGAAAATATGAGGATTTAGCTGTATGGATGTCCTGTGAGAAGGAAATGAGCAGAGATCGATACTTACTCAGGTCAGATGGGTCGTTTGATTTGCGCCATTTTCTCTCTGCTGCCCTAAGTTTGGTCCGATGTTCACAAAGAACATCAGATAACCAAGGCTTCTGTCGTGACGCAAAAGTGGATCTCCACGGTATAACCGACGACATTGTTACTGTTCGTATCACTTTGTATCAAGTGCTGATGAAGATCCAGAGAAATTCAAATATGGAAAAGGATTTTTGGTGGTAGACCAAAAAAGGTTTGGTGGTGGGCCAGACTGGGCCATCTGACCAATCAGAGCAGAGCATGCTCACGGAAAGGCGGGGTTTAGAGAGACTTGATCAAACAGTTTGAGACACTGAGAAAATTGCTGATTTTTATCAGGAAATTAAAGTGTTTTTGATCTTGGATGCATGTAAAACCACACCGTGGACCGGATGCGCGAGTGCGCTGAGTTTCATCTCCTCGACAAAACCCGGACGGCCCATTATGAGTCCGTCTTTGCTTGCGACCGCCCTCTCAGAGGGCCCGCCGATCCGACCATACCCAGGATGAGGAACCCTCCCTGGGATGGTCCGTAGGACACTCCAAAACAAAATTAGAAACCTTTAAAGCCTGGAACACATTAAATCCACGGTCAGCCGTCAGGCAATGTCAGGCCATTTTAAATCGTCTTTCTTTTTCTGGTGTGTTCCGCACCGTTGGCTCTAGTCAGTCGTTGTCTGTTTTGTTTTTTTTGGCCGATTCAACATGAAGAATCGGTGTTGGGCCATCGGTGAGAGAGAGAGAACTTTGATTGGCTATTCAGTTTAGCAAACTCGAGATGATATTGAGAGCAAAAGTGATGAAATCAAGCAACTAAGTCATGATGGCACAGACAGAAGGCTGTTCTAATTTTGTCATCTTGCACAAATATTTTCATAATAACATGAGTGGAGTGGAATAAAGAAAGTTTTACAGCATTGATATTACAAATGGTTCAAGCACAGTTTTTGTTCAAGCACAGATTTTTTTCCCCGACACGAGGCGACAACACAGTCGGCTTTCATCAGTGCTAGTTCTTTGGCGTCGGTTTTGTTGCGTCTCTACCATAAAATGGCAAAATAGGGGCACTTTCACTTTTTTGTTTACATTTGCTATGTCCGGTTGGCATTTGATGACAAAACTACTTTACAGCACAAACTAAAGCCACAAAACCAGAAGTCCACATCAAATGCAACATTTGGACCAGGGTCACAAATGTAACACAAATTGGATGCAAGTTTCCGAACCTTGTCTGTGATGTCACGATCCGCAAGATCCAAAATGTCATGAGTCAGATCTCCCATGACGTCTAGATTGTTGGACTGCTGCAAGTGTCTGAAAGACATTAAAACACTGTTTAAACATACACAACATTTTTAACTTGTTCCCTGCTAAATTTGCATGCTGGTACAGTCTGGTTTTTGAGTCAACTTTTTGAGCAATGTTGCCGTTATCGTAAAGTATCCAGATAGAAATTTGTTGCCCATTCTCAATTCTACAAGGATTGATGCTGATTGACCAAGAATTTAATCTAGTTTGAAAGCCTGCTGGGAAAACCAGTATCCAAAATGACATCAAAAACAATGCCAAAGTTTTGAGTTTCATTTTGTCCTTAAAGTGATCGTTCACTTTAAAATGAAAATTCTGTCATCCTTTACTCACCCTCAAGTTGTTTGTTTTAAACCTGTATGAATTTCTTTCTTCAGCTGAACACCAGGGAAGATATTTTGAAGAATTTTAGTAAACAAACAGTTAACTGGAGCCATTGACTTCCACAGTATTATTTTTCCTACTATGGAAGTCAATGGCTCCAGTTAACTGTTTGTTTACTAAAATTCTTTAAAATATCTTCTCTTGTGTTCAGCTGAAGAAAGAAATTCATACACGTTTGAAACAACTTGAGGGTGAGTAAAGGATGGCAGAATTTTCATTTTAAAGGTGCCCTAGAATGAAAAATTGAATAAACCTTGCCATAGTGAAATAATAAGAGTTCAGTACATGGACATCACATACTGTGAGTCTCAAACACCATTGCCTCCTCCTTCTTATGTAAATCTCGTAAATCAAAAACACCACGGTAAAATAAGTGCTTCTCAACATAAACCCAACCGTGACGCAAGCGTTGGGGATCATTTATATGCACGCCCCCAACATTTGCATCTGTCCAAACATGTTCATTGTCAGGGAGAAATGATGAGCCGAATCATCAAACGACACTTGAGGATAGAAAAAACGGCTTCTATGAGATGCCATGTTTAGGCTGTGCAGGGGACTGTTGTCATATGTCAAAAGTCATGGTTGAGGTTTATTATAATCAGATACCACAACAAATCATTCGTTTGTTTGTTTGGCCCATTTCAAGCAAGCTTCGCTCAGCATCTTAAGGGGCAACATTCCTGCCAGCAGTAAGGAGAGATTTATCCACTTATTGACTGTTTGAACAATTTCTGATTAAATTGAAAGTTTCTTAGAGACCGAATTGTCTAGATAACGGAAGATGCTAGTACAGTAACAATAGGAAACACCAAGTACCATACAAAACTAAATAGTGTGTCTAATGACAAAGATTTACATTATTTTGTATTACAAAATACAACCGTAGATACCGTTCACTCTATCCTTCTAGCAAACATCACCTTTTCCACCATATAAGTTAAAACGAAAGTCAATGGAGATTTTTGAAATGCAGCTTACTTGTTTATTGGTGTTTTCAGATCATCCGCACGCGAGAGAGCTCGCCTCCATATGGTTGCCAGATTGGACATGTTAAGGTTAAACACCAGATTTAATGCAGGATTTAATTATTGAAATCTGGCAACCACACAAACGCGAGCTCTTTCTCGTGCGCGGATGATCTGAAAACACCAATAAACAAGTAAGCTGCATTTTTATCAATCTCCATTTGAGATGTTTTGCTTAACGTATCATTCAGTCGGTCTGTGTTCTGTCAGGACTGTGAGCTGCTGAAATAAGCCAATCAGAGCAGAGCTCAACATTAATATTCATCACTCTTCCAAATAAGGCAAAAACAGAGCATTACATCCTAGGGACAATTTATAGAGTTGTAAATGGACCTGTAAAACTGTATCTGGAAAATTTTTGCCCTTAAATGAGCCACATACCCTCTATGTAGATATCAGAGAACAATTTAACATATTGTTTCAAATCATTCTAGGGCACCTTTAAAGTGAACTATCCCTTTAAAACTGATGTTTGGTGGATTGAGAGGGAGGATCTCACCTTGCTGCTTTCTTACTGGACATCCTTTTGCTGGAACTATAAAAGAGAGAACAAACAGGAAATGAGTCAGGAAGAGAGTAGGAAAGAGGGAAAAACTCTTTCCATCCGTGACCTTTGAACCACAGGTCAAAAAACACCCAGTGAAGTGCTGAAGTTTAGGCCGTCAGCTCTTTCTTGAGGTTGAAGGCTGAATCAATGCTCTTCTTTCAATGGTAATGACCTCACAGCACACGGAAATAAACACACTGTTTTTATGGAGGTGTAACATGGATGCGTGAAAGGAGATTCTGTTCCTGTTGCTCAACTCTGAAGCCAGAGAAACCGCTTTGAACAGACCACAGATCACTGTTCTATACGGCTGCTTGGGACAATCCAGGATTTTTCATGAACAAAACACTGTATATATTAATGTTAAAATTAAGGGGACTCTTAATCAAGTTGGAGAAGTTATTTTCTTTGGTTATGGAAAAACAAACCCATGCAACACAACATTAAATATTTAATCAGACACACCAAAACACAAGTAGAATATGACTATTCCAAGTTCTTAAAGGTACAGTTCACCTAATAACAGAACTGTAATTGAGTAAACTCTCTTTTAAGAAATTTGCTTACCTGTGAGTTCTTACAATACAGCTATAGCAATCCTCTTTTACTTATATTCACATTATGTAGACTACTGTATATTATATTGTTAATTTTACTTCACACAGAGACTATTGTGCATGCATCAAATACACACACACATACACAACACACACCACAGCAGAGCATCTATGTTCACCACACACTTCACCTACAGAGCGTACAAACACTGAGCTTTGAAATAAAAACCAAGAGTCATCTGACTGTACAGATGTCTGCATTTTAATGAAGCACACACATGCAGAAAATGAGTGTGTGCACAGTGGTCAAATTCAACACACGCAAGGGAGGCGTGCACATGCTGTGACGCGTTACCTATTCATCTCTAGTAACTGCAGTCGCGTGGACAGATCCTCCAGACGACTGATCTGCTTATGACAGTGAGTGCAGAAAAACTCCAGCGCCTCCGACTGAAGGAAACTCTGGAAACTAGCAGGAAAAGAGCTGGGGCTGAGGAGACCAGAGGAGAGGAGAAGGGAAAGGAGGAGATATACAACGGGAGAAATAAGTAAAAATAAGTAGAAATGGGAAGGAATTATGAGAAGATATCAGAGAGGAGAAATAAAGACGGGGAGAAGATACATTGGGAGAAATAGTAGAGGATAAATGAAGAGAAATTAGGAGAGAGTGGAAGATACGATGGGAGGACATAGTATAGGAGAAATGAGGAGAGGACAGGAGAAATTAGGAAAGAGGAGAAGATGCGTTGGGAGAGATAAGTAGAGGACAAATAGATAAAGATATCAAGGTAGAAAATAGTACAGGAAAAATGAGCAGAGAAGAGGAGAAATGAGCAGAGAAGAGGAGAAATGAAGAGAGGAGAGGAGAAATTAGGAGAGGGGAGACAATTTGAAATCAAAAATAAGGAAAAATTAGGAGAGGGGAGAAAATATGACAGGAGAAATTAGTATAGCAGAAATGGGGAGATGAGAGGAAATATGATGGGAGAAATGAGAGGAGAGGAGAAATGAGGAGGAGGAGAGGAGAAAGTATGACGGAAGAAATTAGAAAAGGAAAATTTAGAGGAGAGAAAAAATAACGGGAGAAATTAGTATATGAGAAATGAGAGGAGTGGAAAATATGACAGGAGAAATGAGTAAAGGGGAAATAACCAGAGGAGAGGAGAAATGTGGAGAGGAGAGAGTGTATGTGTGTGTAAAACAAAAATGAGCAGAGGAAGGGAGAAACCGGAACATTCAATTGAGACGGTGAAGGGCCGAGGAGAGGTGAGTACTACAGTGCAGGAGTAACACAGCAGGAGCAGAGTGTGTGTTCATTTCAACAGGTTTGAAAGTGCATCATATTTCCATGCTCTCTTCTCTAGTGTAGGCGTGTGTGTCATTCGCCTGACAACACCAGCACTGCAGTAACACTAACCACAACAGCTCGACCTTTACCCAGCGATAATAATAGTTCACTAGGGAAATAATGAATCAGTCAGGACCGACACAGTGTCGATTTACCTTTTACCACATACAGACACTGCTAAGAGATCATCACATCCCGTAACAGATCATAACACACACACAAACACATTTTGTTTTGTCTTTCATACACACTGTTTGTAAATGAGACGGTCTTCTGTGGTCAGGATGTCATCTACAAGGTCTTATTTTGCACATGACATTCGACTCACTTTCTCACTGTGTGGAAACTAGAAATAGAGTGTGTGTTTCTATTTGTGTCTGTAGACAAGGTGCTCATTCAGTAAAGCCCAGATAAACGTTTACAGTACCTAAGTTCAGCCCAGGATAAATCAGTCTTCTAAATATATGGCGTGTGTAAACTACACAATTCTTAAGCAGTATGTGAAACTTCTTATGCTTTAAATAATTCAGTATGTGTGTTACCTAGGTGACAGAAGCATCAGTGGGCGGGGCAGTGGGCTGTGTGTGTGTGGGAGTGGCTCTGCATCTCCCTCCCCATCTGGCACCGCCCTTCCCTCGTCCTGATTGGCCAGCAGCAGGTCCGAAGAGTTGTTACTCTCACCGAAGTCCTCAAAGTGCTCCTCCTCTCCTCCAATCACGGCCACCACAGTGTGTCCGTTCAAATCAGAGCCCAATGTGAACCTATCACAGAAGCACACAGAATATAATGCATTATCAGTATGCATTAATATAATAATATTTTCTAATATTTTCTCTTTAATAATAATGTTTAATGTAAAAATGGTATGTTACTTAAATTACACCTGGACATGGAAGAGTCACTTTTTGTGAATACAACAAAAATATTGATATAAATTACTGTTAAAAAGTAGTTTTAAATGTTTTTTTTAAGGTTTTGAAAGAAGTCTCTCTTGCTCAACAAGGGTGCATTTATTTGATCAGAAATAAAAAAGTAATATTGTGAAATATTATTACTATTTATAATTTTTTTATTTATTTAAATATATCATAAAATGTAATGTATTCCTGTGATCAAAGCTGAATTTTCAGCATCACTACTCCAGTCTTCAGTGTCACATGATGCTTCATAGTGGTCAATCACTATGATCTTAATTTTTATCCAACTTGAGTGTTACTTCCTTGAGTTTTACGGAGTAATCATAAAACTTTACCACATTATATTTATAGGTCTTTAATATCTTTATTATTCAAATAGAATGAATGTCTGCTTTTTCTATTCTTGTACATCCTTGTGTGTTTTTGTGTGCGAGACAGAATTTGAAGCGTTTGTCGTTAGGATGATAATCTGATAATTCACTTTAATCTCTTGGCAACCCTAAAAACGTCTGAAGAATTCCAGCTAAATTAAATGAAACCTAAACAATTCACACAAAAACAGCACAACACCAGTGTTTTTAGATCTGTTGACTGTAAGACTCAAGTGTAAGTTCATATATTCAACATTAATGATGAAAATAACACAAAACAAAATTCCATTGTGTTAACAGATGGTTTTTTGATTGACAGCCCAGTGCATGTGTTTGATTGGTGAACTCAGTGCCCACCTTTTTTTTCTCCAAGTATTTTAAATTCAATTGTTTAGGCTCAAAATCAAAGAAATGAATACTTTTATTTAGCAAGGATGCATTAAATTGATTAAAAGAGACAGTAAATGCATTCATAAAGTTCCAAAGGATTTACATTTTAAATAAATTCAGTTATTTTGAACTTTGTATTCATCAAATCCTGAAAAACAACCGTTTTTAACGTTAATAATCATCATATCAGAATGATTTCTGAAGGATCATGAGACACTGAAGACTGGAGTAATGATGCTAAAAATTCAGCTTTGATCACAGGAATAAATGACATTTTAAAAGATATTCAAATATAAAGCCAGTATTTTACATTTTTATTTCACAATATTTTAACTGTATTCTTGATTAGAAAAAAGCAGCCTTGTTGAGCAGAAGATACTTCTTTCAAAACATTAAAAAAAAATCCAACCCAAGGTTTGAACCTTTTTAAGATAAATAAGGATACATGAAGGACATGCACACACTTACACACAATAAAAAAGTCAAGGAAACCATTACTGATTAAACTTTTTTTCTATTGTAGCTTTATATCCTACAATAAATCCCTCAAAGACTTACCCTCGTTTCACTATAACATTGCGGTTGGTCACACAAAGCACGCGTGAAGGTGGCGACCGCATCTTGAAGCGATTCGGTCTTTCGTTGGCGATTCTGAGCAACTGGGCACACAGCGTGTCAGAGCAAACTAAAGTCCCGCAATCGATATTACACTCTATTTACATGTAGTTGTCCCTGTAGACTGTAGACAACATTCCTGACGGACGTTTGTGACCCGGTAAATCTGAAGTAACAGCCAAAATCTGTTGTGCAAGCAAAGCTACATATGCTTAAATCGCACGGCTGTGTGGCGGTGTGTGTGCATCTAATCTGATTTAGAGCTCAGTAACGGTGACCCAGTGTGTGTGCTAGCATGCTCTGTCTATAAGAACATGCATCTGTTTAATCGGTTTAATCTCCAAACGCATGAACTTATGTCGTCCGGCTGACACTCAAACACACTGAACACAGAAACTCAGGACTTTAGCCGCAACAAAAACTGACTAAAGCAAACTTGGTTAACAAAGGCATATCTTTGGGATCTAAACAAACACCAAATGCTAAGTTTTTACATGCGAGACAGGAAGTCAAATCTGCAAGATATCGTAAAATTAGATTAGGCATTTTCCACTACACTGAATGCGAGTTACGGGAAGGTCAGCGCTGGCGAGACAGCGTGACCCTGACAAGGCAGGAATGCTAAATCAAGAGAAACACACGACGGCTGAGAGCCAGGATATTTTACAATGACAGAAGCAAGTAAGAGAGCGAGAGAGAAACGGACCCTAGAGAGCGAAAGATGGATAAACTTTGGGACTCAGGAAGGCAGAAAGAGCAAACTCCACACTTCCTTCAGCTGGGAAACAGGAAAATAAAGACTGACACCGATAACACGGGAAACAGGAACACCTCGGTCAGCTGAGCTGATGTTAACGACTCTTGGGAAATAAGAAACTCTAGTCAGCAGATTCTTGCATAAACACAAATAAACAGGCCGTACTTATGCGCACTCACAACACGGAGCACTTCAGAATATTATTGCACAAAACTTGGCACAAATGTAAAAAAAAGTCAAAAATGAAGAAGGAAAAAAATCGTTTGTTTCATGTTATAACTAGTCACCTTTGCTCAACACTCATGTGGCATTACAAACTGTTTTTGTGATGTGTAGATCATACGACTACAGATAGTTAAACACCAGACAGTGTTTTTGTAGAGAGCACTGTGTCCTGAGATGACACACTGTATCAGGACGTTGTTTTATTTTGTAAGATTATTGCTGATACATTCAAGGCTACTAAAACAACAGAAGTCATGACATTTATGTCTTTAGTATTATTTATATAGTATATTAACATTGAGTGGAACAACACTGGCTGTTCTTCCTGTAAAAACCTGTCGGCCAGTTGAGGAAGGCTATTCTGTGCTAAATTACTTTATTTACCGTATTTGTGCAATTCTTGCTAATTTCCTGACCAGTGATTTGTGATAAAAATGTTTAAGACCATTACAATACACTAAACTTTTGCAGCTTTAATAAGGATCAATTTATATTTAATTTATAGTGAATACTGTAAAGTGTGTGATACCTTTATTCAATTTCTGTATGTTTCCTACCTGTTAGACCTACCTGAAAATCTTAAAGTCAAAACTTAAAAACAACAAAAACAATAACTTTTTGTGCATTATACAGGGCAAGTTATTTTTAAAGCCTAATAAATGTTAATATTTATGGCTTTCAATTATACTGTAATAATTGAATGGCTATGATTAATGGCTCGTTGAGACATCAATAGCATTATTGGTATTTGTGACAAAAAAAGATGGCATTATTTTGATTATAAATATAGGCTAGGGTCTTTATGTTGTTTCTACATTAATTTGGAGATTAAATGGGAAATTATTACAATCTAAAAATATATTTTTAAATGTTTGTTAAGTGCGATTAATTACAGAAAAATGTAAGATTAATTCTTTAAAAAAATTAATTGATTGACGGCACTAATAGGACTGTCAAACGATTAATCACATCCTAAATAAAAGTTTGTGTTTACATAATATATGTGTGTATGGTGTATACTTATTATGCATATTTGAATACACAACATATATTTAAGAAACTTTGCATATAATAATTTGCATAAAATATAATATATAAATATTCTCCTTAAATTTTTTATTTATATTTAATCACTTAACAGCACTATTATATATATATATATATATATATATATATATATATATATATATATATATATATATATATATATTTTTTTTTTTCACTATTTCTATTTTTACTTAACAATAACAACACTGCATTCAAGGGTCATTTTGAGTGATTTATGAACCCATTCTCTCTGTGCTGTTATTTGACAGCTGTGTATGGGTTTGTTACCTGTTGCGGTCGTCTCCATCTGTGAGTGTGTTTTCAATGCCGCTGTCAGTTTCCACGTCCTCATGGAGTTCTGGATGGACCAGCGCCGTCGTGTCCTCGTCCGTGAAGGTTTCACACTCACTATAGGCGCTCTCAGAACCCAGATACGCGCTGTCAGAGACCTCCGCCTGCTGCAAACACACACACACTGATTAGAAATCTTTTATTGCTCACAAGTTGCAATTAATTCAACAACAATTAATTCAATAACTGAAATACACTAAGAGTATAAACTTATATAAAATAAAAATGGATAGCAGATCAGATTATTTACTTTTAGGAGAATTTGAAATTTGAGTTCATAATGAGATTTCAGACTTTTCAATGCATAGCATTTTTACCATTTTACTTGTTCATGCTATTAAGAAGCACCAACGTGCACACACACGGGTTAGAAGGTTTTTAACGTTTGTGATGATTGTTTCGGTGAAGGAACAATATAGTCCGACACATTCAGAAGTGGTTGAAAACACGTGACCATATTGCACTTGTTGTGTAAATGCAGATGCTTTCCAGATAACAGTGAAGGACCGCCTTCTCACATGTCAATCATGCACTGCACTAAAACAAAGGTTTTTAACTTTAAAAGAGCCTAAAATGACACAACATTGCTGTTATTTTGTGCATGTTCCTTGAAGATGCATCTTGTCTAAGGTGACTATTTTCACAATTTCATATATCTATTGCATTATAGAACCCTGCCTATAATACAGTCATATAAACCATAATAATGACAGTAATTAGTAAGTTTAAAAAAAGATCTAGCAACCATAATGAAAAAGTGCAACAGTAACAACCTGGAAAACTGAGCGTTCATTCTTCTTTTTAACATTATCTTGAAAAATCATTAAGAAAAGTCACTGTTTACTTTTCCTATTATTTCCCTCAGTTTTATACAATGTAAAATGTTCCTTAAAAAGCAATGATAAAAAAAAAACTGTATTGACAACATCTCAGATATTATGATGAACAATACAAATTATAAAGTTCAAGAGTAAACCTCAAACCTTTTCTATCCAAAATAACAAACTCCATCAGAAATTCACTTAAGCCTGCATCTCAGAGCCCGACGTACCTGTTTGAGTCCGCGAGGAGCTCCTAGAATAGGAGAGGCCATTCCCAGAACCATTTTCCCAACTCGAGTACCAGCACACGGGAAAAACAGGTTCACCAACAAACCGCAGAACTAACAAATGCTTCCTGTCTCTCTCACAGTCACCATATAGAGTCAACAGAGATAGATATTACTCCTACTCCGCTTCTTTGGAAAAGGAAGACCAAAGTCTGAAGGGCACCAGGACCAGAAATGGGTGGAGTCTGTGCCCCTGACCACACCCCTTTTGATTAACATTACCCTCATGTGCCAACAGAACATTTTAACACGTCTAAACAGCATGTGTGCATATATTATGTGGCTGTGAGTCTAATCCTAGTGAGCTACCTACTTAGCATTTTAGTGCACCTATGATGCCCTAAAATGATGTCGAGTTAGACGGCTCACTAGGTTAAGACACAGACTATTGCTGTTATTCATTTCAGTCTGTTCTCATGTAGCAAAACATTAACACTTCACACTCAACACACACAAACACTTATTCAGGACAGAATGTGCTGCAACATTCATATGTTCTGATGGATGACAGGAGTGTGTTTTATTTATTTTTTAACTCTATCACCAGTATGTCCTGTATATTGTCAAGCATATGTGTGTGTAAGTGTGTTTGTTCCTCTGGATGAGGTGCTACACAAACCACCTCAGCCAGTGCGTTTTTAAAGCAAACATGAAAACAGCACAGCCATTCATGAACCACCGGAAAACATGCAGGTGTGTGTGTGTGTGTGTTTCATTAGAAGTGACGGGAAGACCGAAATGAGAAAAAAGGAAAACCAGATTGCAAAAAAACAAGACTCCGTAGAAGCACATTTCTATTTATATGAATATGCTAAATATTGCTGTGAATATTGAGTCACATATGCATTTTGGAAAAGTGTGTGTGTTACTTTATTATAATTAAATCTTATTATAGACAGGTCAATAAACACTGAGGTGCACATATTAAGGCACAATATGTAATTTATGTATTCAAAACAAAAGGCGTAGCTTGATGATGCCTTGATTTCACTGAGCTGACGACTGCTTAAAGGGTTAGTTCACCCAAAAATGAAAATTATTTCATTAATGACTCACCCTCATGTCGTTGGACACCTGTAAGACCTTCGTTCATCTTCAGAACACAAATGAAGATATTTTTGTTGAAGGCTGAGAAAGGCTTCAGAAAGGCCTCCATTGGCATTCAGTACATTCCCACTCACAAGACCCATAAAGGCACTAAAGACGTCGCTACAAAGTCCATCTCACTACAGCAGCTGTACAATAATTTTACGAAGCAACAAGAATAGTTTTTGTCTGCAAAAAAAAAAAAAAAAAAGACTTTATCTGCCAAGCTATTGTCTTCCGTGTAGGTCTCTGACGTGAACTCAAGCGATAGCGGCTCCTCCTCTTCCGGGTCATGAACGGCGGATCTGCGTCATATTCTCGCGCATGCGTCGAGTTCACGTCACTGACTTGGTGGATAAAGTCATTATTTAGATTTTTGTGCGCACAATAACTATTTTCGGTGCATTGTAAAATTATTGTACAGCCGCTGTAGTGAGATGGACTTTGTAGCGACGTCTTTAGTGCCTTTATGGGTCTTGTGAGTGGAAATGTACTGAATGCCAATGGAGGCCTTTCTGAAGCCTTTCTCAGCTTTCAACAAAAATATCTTCATTTGTGTTCTGAAGATGAACGAAGGTGTTACAGGTGTCCAACAACATGAGGGGGAGTAATTAATGAAATAATTTTTGGGTAAACCAACCGCGGCTGACACTTGTTCACACTGCAGTAAGAGGTCAATATTGGACATGGTAAAACATGGTAGGCTACTCACATTAAATCAAGAAAACCAAATTTAAACAATAAGACTAACTGTGTTGAGCTGTAGAACAATGATTTGTTTTCTGTCGATAAATGATCCAAACAGTTGCTCAGCTGTCTAATAAAACACATCATATATTAAAGCATCTTTGGTTTTTCCATGGTTTCAACAAAATATCGGGGGAAAACGTTAATGATGTTATTGACAGGCGACGCACTGACACCGTCCTGGTTAAGTCTTATTTCTCTGGATTTAAACATTCTTGGAAACATTTGGGATAACGTACACAAGTCAACTAAATATATAAAACTATTCTAATGGTTTCTGGATATTTAAATCCAAAAATCTTATATATTGTGCCTTTAAGATAACCAAAATTTAATATGGTGAAACTAGTTAAGCTAGCCTAAAATATAAAAAGTTATATTTACGCAATGCTATAAATTCCTAGAGAATAAATATACAATAATATATCAAAAGACATAATTTACCATTACACAAAGCTAAAACAATACAATTACTAACTAAACATAAAACTGAAATAAAAAATAAAGCCTTAAATAGCAGTATTTAAAATACAAAACCTACATAAGACACGATTTTCTATCATAAAAACTGGTTTTGAATGAACCTCTTAAATCTCAATAAATCAAAATTTCGTGAAAATACTAAAATGAACTAAAAATCTAGAATACACCCCAAATTTTATAAATGAGTAAAAAAATATAGTAATGCACAAAAGCATTTACCTAGAAATTTTACTTTAAGAACGGTTTCATATACTATTCTTAGTTAACCCTTTAACTGTCACCCCCCTTTTTGAGAATAGTCATGAAAATGCACTATCCAAACTTAAAGGGCTGTAATTCATGAATGCTTTGGAATATAGACTTAAGTTTGGTCTTGATTTAAAGATGGCAATCAGCAGATTATTGCTGAAGTAAAGCATTTCAAAATATAAAATAATAGAAAAGTTATGGAAGTTTACATTTATTGAAAATAAAAAATCCAGTACTAAATTTTTTTATTTTATATAAAATAATTTTTTTACAAAAAAATGTTTTACTCTAAAATTACTATGAAATCAAAGCCATATGTCTTTCCAAATTGTGTTCCAAATTTGAAGTTGATATCACAAAAATTGAAGTCCCCATGAGATTTTGTTCAGGCGCTATACCAAAAATAGCCACCGGGTGTCATTCAATTTCCATTGATTGTTTATTTGATGTATTTTTCTGTAAATTTCTGTCCAAATATCACTTCCATCATAAAACAGTCACCAAATATGGAACATTGAGACTCAGACCTTTCAAATGATATGTTTTGTCAAGATAAGAAAAGATTTTCATTATAAAGTAGTTACTGCTGTTATGATGTAGATTTGTTTTGAGGGGCTCGTCAAAAATTACTATTTTAATGTCATCATGTAATTTTTATCATAATTTTTATTTTATCACAATGGACACATCACTTCAGGAGTGTTAGACCTTTCCAACAATATATAGTTTGTCATGATTACATTAGGATTTAATAGTAACATAGTGAAGTAAATGTAGAATGGCCGTATACGGCTTAACTAATTAAGTTAATTAAACTAATTACTAGATTAACTTATCTTTCCATAACTATTTATGTGAGAAAACAAAGTGCATGTTCGGTTATTGTCTCAGTTTGCTCAGGCTGTGCGACAATAGGCCAATAAAACGCAAGTGTGTTTTTGCAACTTGTTGAAAAAACAAAAAAACGGCTGAAATAAACCAGCAGTCGGCGCTGTGGCAGAACAATGCACATGCTCTGCTTCTCATGTTCTCAGCAGATCGTCTGTGGTCTTTCAATCTTTTGGGGAATTTGTGGAATGTGCTGGTCTGGATTCCACCATTCTGCAATAGTGGGGTCCTGAAATTCTGATTTATTATACTCATCATGACAAGAGGGCAGGAGAAAACAAGTATGGTGTGTATTACCTCATCATATTCCTCTGGAGGTCCATTGGCTTCCACTGCACTGAGATGAGTCTTGTAGAGGTCTGGATCAGAACCTGAGTGAGAAACACAAAGAAAAGCATTTACTTTTTAAAACATCGAGTTATAGCAGTGGGCAGATGGACAAATGTTTGTTGGGTTGATGGACATCACCATGCTTTGGAGATGCAGCGGGTCATGACATTGTTTTCATTTGTAAACAGTCATGGATAGAATATGTTGCACTGAGCAACTGGGCTGTCTGGAGTTCAGGAAACTATATTTATGTAATAGTCTGTTTCAGCTAGCTGGAATATTTATGAATGAGAAGATGTTGGATAGAAGAAAGCATATTTTTGGTCTGGATTCAGACACTCACATTTAAAAAATACCTTAGATATTTATCCTAATTCAATTATAATGAAAGCAATCATTTCCAGTTATGATATTACTTAATCAATAGAACCACTTTTTGTTTATTTCTTCACAAATGTTTTCTAAAGTGTGTATTTGACTGAAGACCTGCTCCAGACCTGGAGGGTCACGACATGCCTAATTCCAGGGAGAAAGCATCAAAAGGTGATTTATGGACACGTGCATCTGATTAACTGACAATGTGAGGAGATTTATTATGACTGTCTATTTTCTGTTTAGAGACGCACTATTAATCGTTAAAAGAGTACGATTCTCAATTCTAACACCCACGCAATCTTATTCCTTAAATGACAGCGATCTGTCTGTGTCTATTAAACCTTTGACAAGTACAATCACAGTGAACTAATTAAAAAATTAACAATTATTGTATTTTGAATATTTTTAAACAGACTATTGCAATTAACATTTTACAAGAACCTCTAGTAAATTACACATCTATTCAGAATCATGGGAGAATTGTGATTGTATTTTAAAGGGGGGGTGAAATGCTGTTTCATGCATACTGAGCTTTTTACACTGTTAAAGACTTGGATTCCCATCCTAAACATAGACAAAGTTTCAAAAACTAATGTTGGACGTTTGATGGAGTATTTCTGTGTCAAAAATACTCCTTCCGGTTTCTCACAAGTTTCGGAGAGTTTTTTTCGAGTATGGATCGGCTTGACGTTAATAGAGCGGAAGGTCCTTGTATGGGCCGTACGGGCTCTTCTCCCGGTAGGGTGCGCGCGCGTGACTAGAGCGAGAGAGGAAACGCACGCCCATAAACACTCTCTCAGGTGCAGATCCAGTCGTCGTTATACTCCGCGTCGCGCTCCACTTTATTCCTATGGGTGACGTCGAGCGACTTCAACGCTTCAGCACAGCATTCTGGGAAGGCAGCGCTGCATTTGAACCAATTTGAACGCAGAAATGACGAGAAGCTTCACAACCACTTCCGTTCGCATCGCAAAGTGGATCTCCACCGTTCACTGCTGTCAGGACTTTACCAAATCATACCAAAGAAGTGTGTTTTTGACGGAGCGGTCCCAGCGATAAAGGTTCAGTCCTGCTTTGGAAGCAGCCGGTGAGTTAAACTGCTTCAAATGTCTGTGCTGTCGGCTATCGTCACGTGAGTAAACATCAGTAAACGACGCGATCGCGTGCTTCGTCATTAAAACGCGCTAATGGACTCCATTGCTGTTCTCTGTATAACGTTACACTAGTCTGACGTGCAAAACCGTTTTGCTTGCTACTGCTAAGGTTTAGTCGCATACAATAGTCCATAAACTGAATCATGTCTTCATAAACTGCAAATAAAGACACACAAATGTTGACAGGCCACTAAATACAGTACATACCACAGAGACGGACGTTCTGCTGTTGCTGTTTCTCCTGTTCAATTTATTTCAGCCTCTGAATGATTCTGGATCATATATCTATTAGCTGAGATCGATAGCGATGGGTTTCTCCACACTTGAGGACGTCACCGCTTTGCGCGCTTGTCATTCTTTAGCTCCGCCCACACGATACGCCTCCAGGCGCTCGGTTTTTTCCGGAAAGACTCGGTACAGCCTATATTTCTTTTATAAATATAATAAAACTAAAGACTTTTCGGAGATATGAAGGATGCAATACTACTCTATATGTACTCAAGATTGACATGAGATTGACTGAAACTGAGGGTTTCACCCACCCTTTAAACAACAAAAATTTTACTCAATTTATCCAAATCGAGCAGCACTAGGTAGCTAGTTTCTCCAACAATGCAACAAACTATGGTGGTTAAGTGTGGGGGAAAACGTACCCCAGATTAGTTCATTTGAGCTCAGTTATAGAGCCTCCTAACTGGTGTGATTTTTCCGCCATCAAAGCTTATTTAGTCAGCTGCCATTCCACCGCAAATGTTTTTTAACACATAAAAGCAAAAGTTCAGAAACGCACAGCCACGGAAATCTCTCAACCATCATTTCTAGTAACCACGCAGAGGTTTTCCTACTTTAAAAAATGTTTCCATGACCTGGTAAATGCTATTGAGTACAAATGGACAAGCAGAGAGAGGTGGATGCTCCAGTAACTCATCCATTAATGATAAGCGAAATCTGACTCGTGAAACATAGAGTGCCATTAGAAACATGACCTCATCCTCATTACTGAAGTGATATCAGTAGAAAACCCAAGCGAAGTGCTTTAAACTATTCCCCCATCATCATGATCGATCTAAAGACAGATGGGGAGTGTACATGCTCTCTATTGGACAAATAGTGAGACTCCAACATAGACTAATATTTACGAAATAAGCATGTTTAAATATTTGATGCAAAAGCTTTTTATGTACACTACCTAGTTAGTACCTTTAAGAACTTTTAGGAAGAATAAAAGGTCCCTATGATGGCAAAAAAAGTGTGACTAGGAAGAGAGTTTGCAAGGTTTTCAAACACATCCCTTGTTAACTGAACCCAGATGAACTATTCTGAAGGTTTAGAGCAGATTCAAATGTGTATAGCAGGTGTCTAATACAGGTGTCTCCAAGAAAACTATGGCAGCAGACACCAGAGGATGATCATGATATTTGAGATTAAGCCCAGGTCCTGTCATATGTATGATCTTATGATTCCTTTCAATTGAATGTTTAATTTAGCTATAACTCTTAGCGTGCAGGCTCCCTGTGTCTCTGTTTAAGAGACAATAGAAAATGAAACCAAATGAGTATCACAAGAATTGTTTTTACATACAAAATCCGAGATGTTACAAATTCAGATCAAGCCTTCAACATGCTCCTGTTGCTTTGTTTTCACCATTGATGAGGGTCATCTGATCAGCTTAATATGCCCACAGGCACTTACTAAAAACAAATATAGATTTCATGCAAGTTTTTCTCATAACTTCATGAAACATGCATGGATTGTAGAAAATATAGCACATCATTATTTACGGCAGATTCTCACAAAAATCAGTCCAGAAGTCAACATAATCCTTCATGTGATCACGAGATGTACGGTGATCAAAAATCAGGTCTTACAGGGTTAAAGTTACCCTGAAGTCAATATTTTTATCCCTTAAAACTCATCTTTGTTCACCAAAATGACAAATTAAAAAAAAACTCTTATGAAAAAAAGTCTACTCATGCCTTAGATTACAATTGCTTGAATGTAATTCTACACCCTTGCTTCATTTAGTATACTTAAACATGAATATGCAAATGAGCCCCAACTCCACTCACTAAAACATGCTCGTCTATGTATCAATAGTAAATTGTTTTACATATCACTGTAAAACTGCAGACACATAACAGTAATTAATATGAGTGGAGAAAGACATGTATTTCACCATTACATTAATATACATAATTTATACACTATATTGCTAAATGTACCTGATTTTTCATATCAACAGAAAAATATACAGGGATAACCTGGCATCTCGAGACCCTCCTGCTTCATAGCAGGTAATGTTATGCAAAAGCCCGCCCACATGTTGATGTGATTGGTTACAAGGTATTTGTGATGGAAGAAACAGTCGATTTTTGGTTCACTGCAGTTTTAAGAACAAAATACTCAGCAATGGAGTTGACTTGAATTTGAAAATGGTTTGTCTTAAAGCACATTAAAAAAACGCACAGACATATAAACAACATTAAAATGTTGATTTTCACCAGAGGGGGAAATATGTCAGTCATGTTAACGCTCCTGTGCAGATTTAGTTTATCAGCAAGGGATAAGCAACACTTGTAAGCAAAGCTCTTCTCTTTAAAATAATTGTAAAATTCCCAGTTCATCAGCATGATTCACTGTGAGCAATTCACAGATGCTCTGACTCATTACTTTGCACTCACAGCATTTCAAGAGATGTTTTCATGAAACTCTCTCTATCAGGACAAATCATTACCAAATAGTGTCAGATTATCTGAAATCCACTGCAGCTTCAATATACCTATATCCTAATTATATTTATAGTCAAAGTCTTAAATCAATATTTATCCTCCTATATTATTATAATATGTTTTTAATGATTCTTTCCAGGTATGATATTACTTAATCACTGAACCACTGATTGCTTATTGGGCTGGCCTAGAGATCTGTGATGTGTTGCTAAATGTTTGATAGCAACGTCGTGTGTTTGGATTTTGGAGGTATCACACACCCCTAACATGGCAGGAGTGCAGAAACAGTGCTTACTCACTTATCCTGGCTTCCAGAGATGAAATATGGATTGGTCTTTCACTTTATATTATATTTTCTTTTACTGAAATGCTTAATAATTATGTTTGAATATTGTCTGTACCTCTCACTGAGAGAAAGCATATTATCAGTATGTTTTGGGAAACTTTCTGGTCAGAACTGGAGCTCAATCAACTCCAACCTTGGAGAGACCGTGTATCTGTATATGTAAGCAGGATTTTGGGTAACAGATCAGTGTTGAAGGTGAATTACGGGCATCTTGGGGAGAGTGACAGGATGTTGTTCTGGCCAAGCTGGCGCCTGCTCCAGACCTGGAAGGTCACGACATGCCTATTTCCGAGGTGAAAGCGTCAACAAGTTATCTATGGACACGTGCATCTGATTAACTGACAATGTGTGGAGATTTATTATGACTATTTTCTATAACCAATCAGAATCATTAAACCTGCAGTAACGACGTGGAAGACAGGATGGGTATTGTATGTACGATGGATGGGTAGAGAAGAAGCGTGGCCTACAAACTCCTTGTGAGACTTGAAGCTGGCTTCTGCTGATGAAACCGCAAAATATTCTTCAGTAAATTTTTCTTTAATTAATTGCACTCCTGACTCTTGGTCTTCACTCTTTACAAATGGTCCTGGGTCATAGACCGTTACCCCTACATATGACTCAGTCATGAAGAAAACAAGATGTTTGTGTTTCTGCTATTGTTTTATGGACAAAACTGATGATGAATTTCCTTGAGAAATATTTTAAAACAACTCCTTTTGGAGATGTCCTCATAATGAGGATAAAATATATTTTTATTCTGTTCTGAAAATGAGAAAAGTTGTATTTTAGGGTTTGGGTTAGTCTATTATGTAATTCATCTGTAATTAAGAACAACACATGTTAATGGAAACTCCCAAAGTGATTAAAAACACAACTGTGTGTGTTTGTGTGTGTGCTGTACCTTCATTGCTAATTGCACTGATGCCTCTGTGGAAATCCTCAAAACTGATCACACCCAGACCGCTGGGATCCAAGAACCGCGTCAGATCCTTCACCTGAAACCACAAACAAACTATTCACCTTACACAGACACAGCAGAGATAACTTATCATACATTTATTGACAACAAAACACATATACATTGATTTACCCACAAGATAAAGAATGGAAATAGTAGGAGAAATGTGTCATCTTACAAGTGTTTCTTTTTTATTAATATGTAAGGATGTTAACTTCTGCACAAAATTAAAATAAAGAAATTATGCCAAGTGTGAATAAGAGACTGTTTGTGTGATTCAATAAAAGTGACAAAGGCTCATTTTAGATCTCTTTTTTGTAACTTACAGATAAACAAAACAAAAGGCAAAATCTGACGATGACGATCCCTAACATATAGTGACAAAACACACATTCCCCGCATCTCTCTCTCTCAAACACACACACACACACACGCTACACTCCAGTGAACAGACACAATTGCACACAGTCGGTAACCAGGCAACAGAAGACCTGACAGTCGCAAACTTCTCAGAGCACAAGTGAAGAGAAGCTCCAAACACACTCAAAAACCTCCGACTGAGAAATCAAAACATGATGAAACTGTTGCCTAAACATTTAACTCTGATTGAGTGTGTGATATTTTAGCCCCAATGGCAACAAATTACACATCTACTGTACTTCTCAAATACACACACACACACACACACACAGACAAGCATTGATTTGAGTTTAAATTACCACATAGGAAACTGAAGTGCTGAATGAGCTGCAAAAATCTGCAGGATCATATACTCCTGGATGATATCGGCTCATTACAAGTCGTAGTGACTGTCAGGCAAGTGCGAAACAAGTGAATATTGATTGAGTAACGTTAACCAGTTCACTAAAAAGGTACCTGATCAAAAGAACGGTTCATCATCACTATTCAGAATCAAGTATAGCTGTATAATAAATACTAGCAGTTTATCAATAGCCAATTTCTAACATGTATGCAATCACTTAGGGCCAAGTTGTTGTAAAGTAATCCGATAGGATTTCGGCTGTCGGATTAGATCAAATCTTGAAAATGGGTTGTTCAACAGAAGAAAAAAAAAGGATTCTGAAATTAGATAATATCACAAAATTCAATCTAGATCAAATCCTCAGTTTGTGTTGTTCAAAACCTTTCAGTAAGATTGGGATACTTGGCTTTGATCAAAAAAAATTCCAGCAGAAGAATGGATTTCAGGAACAAAAATGTAATAAACCTTTTAAATTGTTCAAAAAATACAACATTTGTATAATGTAATACACACACCTAGGCTACTTTGTATTTTGCTCTTGATTAGATTCATTGTTAAAGTAATAAATTAGAAGTAGTTATTAACTTAACTTATTAATATAACTATAACTTATTAATAAATAATAAGTTAGTTATAATTTATTAAGCCTTTTGGTAGCCTACAGTAAAGTAAAAAAGAGATTTTGGCGGCATAAAATAATACCCAAACAGTTGTAAACCTCAAACAAAAATATTAAATTAAAGGTGCACTATGTAACTTTTCCCTCCACTAGAGGTCAACATTTGGGATATTGTAAGTACTCAACTAAACAAAATATATAACACTGGCCTAGTGGTTTTGGGATATTTTACTGCAAAAGTGTTACATACTGCAGCTTTACATTTAAACTGTTTTATCACTGTTTTTGTAAACTACATTGGCACAATCAAGAGATGAACCCGTCAAAAGTTATTTGTGAGAGAACGCAAAGTTTCTCGGGTGACGCTACACAAGAATGCAAAAGCATTGAATTGAAATAGCATATATATATATATAAATTCCTCTTCTCCTCACTATGTCCCTTTAGGGGCTCTGTAGAGCACTAGTAATCCAGATTTGGTCATTTGAAAAAGTGTGTACCCGGATCAGGGTAATCAAGTCAAATTTTGCTTTCAAAAACCAGCAGAAAAGTAAAATGTATCCAAATCCAGATCATTCTGATTCTAAACATTTTGAACAACTGGCCCTTAAAGACTTTTCCTGGTATTTTCTGACCAAATATTCTTAATCAAGTGATTGCTTTAGGTAATGAGTAAGTGTAATGTGAGCTGTTTTAACCCCAGTATAGAGGCATCTCAACTCAAGGCGTGAAAACCAGTGAGTCACGAATCAGTCACATGAGTGGCTCAGTTCAGATTAATTATTCTACCTTTCTTAAGATGCACTGTATCAGCTTTCTCATGGATATGCACTGAGTCACACATATGGACATTTTTGCGCTGTAACCTGATACCAATTACAGTTCCTTGTTGGAAAATGTGACTTCCGGGTAAGAATTTGCATCTAACATCATGCAATCCCATAGCAACCGTATCATAAAGATAAAACAACATGGAAACGACATCATATTGAAAGGCAAACACAGACACAGACTCACTCTCCAGTGTTTACTAAAAACATGTCCGAGACTAAATTAAAAAAATCATATCACTTTCTGTCTACCTGTCTCTTCAGTCATAAACCATCTCAGTGCCAACCAGCTGAGCAAGCTCTTATAATGTACACCTGAATCACGAGAAGAAATCTCTGGAAATTTGAGTCCAATCACAGTCAGACAGACAAAGGAATGACCCTTGAGGCTGAGACGAAGTATGGCATGCAATTTCCTTCCTGAAATCATAAACAACCTTATAAAGAACATGCAAACATGCTTAGTGTTGCAAATGTGTGATGCTTTTCACATAATAGGAAAGTTAAATTTTAAACCTGTATTACATGGTCACAAGCTTAAAAACTCAGACAAATGCAAAAAGAAAGAAGTCATATGCATGTATAGTCCAAGGTGCATTTAAGAAAAGATGAGTAACAATAACGAAAAGACTAAGTGTGCGTCTGTACATGCACCCCTCCCTATCGTTCATCTGGCCGTTTAACCTTTCAGCTGATCTGATCAGCAGTTTTAACAGTCACAAAAGATCCAGACTTCCGGCATCCAATTCATCCTCTCTTAAACACACAATACCACGTGGCCGGGGGATCAGGAGTTAACGGGAAACACAAATCTATATTCTCATCTAAATGGCAAAATAACCACAGAGGGATTTTGAAGTTGGTACATTCAGCGCTTGTTGTTATACGTCACAAAAGCAGTTTAAATATAAAATACATCCTCCTTCTGAATATCCAGCATCACTTGTCGACTAACCTGCCAAATACAGTGAACACACGTACATAACATGAAACCAATCTATAAACATTAGTGCACCAACATTTACACTGGTAAAGAACATCATATATTGTTAGATGAACTCGCATCAAAGACACAAACCAACTCTATACACTAACTATTATTGATTTTCCTTCAGTTTAGGTGTCAATGATGTGATATCGAAACTTAGTCAAACGGATTTTTCTACTCAGCTACCTCAAAATAATATTCCTGTTTTAGTACAAATTAAGCTCATTGGACAGATATTGTGACTTAATATCGATTATACCAAAAAACGCTAATTCTCCCTCTTTTTCTTTATATAAAAAATGTAGCACTTTCAATGAAAGTGAATCGCAACAATTAGTTAATGTTACAATATTCAGTTTCAATAGTATAGCCACAAAAAAACAGAGTAAAAAACAATTTCTATGCCAAGTTATACCCAATTGTACAACTTTAAATAAAATGTCTGTAAAAAAATTGTGATTAAAAGCTCCAATAATAGACAAATTTTAATACATTTTAAAAACTATAAAGCTTCACATTTCTGCTTTTTTGCTCTAAGAAAAACCTACATTAATAAAAATAAACATTGTCAATTAAGCTTAACTTGGAATATTCCTTTAAAATGATTTTGTTGTTGTTGTTCAAGTTAAGATATAGCAATAACTAAAAGTCACAATGTAATTAAACATAAATAAGGGGGAAGAAAAATACCCCAAAAAGTTGCGAACCTTGGGTATGAAGTTAGTGATTAGAGGCACTAAAAAGTGTATTAACACTTGTATAGTTTGTTAAAATGTATGCAAAACAGATGAGAGAAAGAGCGAGAGATACAGGACAAGAGTGGTATTCTGAGTCGGTTTGAATAATAAAAGAGCAGTTCTTGGGTGTCACCACGATCAAGTTTCACTTGGAGCTTTGGGACCCAAGGGAAGACACACACTGTCCTGTAATCATAAAGCATTTTTATGACATTTACACCCCCCACCCACCATTTAACCAGCCACAAGCTCGCACAAATAGACATGGATAGACAAAAAAACTGACCTGTTCAGCTCCATATGCTTTGGCAAACTCGATAAACTCCTCAATATGGACAAATCCATCTCCGTCCTGATCCAAAGCCTGGAAAACTGCTCGGAGAGCCGACTGCTCCTCGCTTTTATGGGCTGTTGTGGAAACTATAGGCACGTTTATCAAATCCACGGGGACCCTCTGGTCATGAAGCGATTTAGTTGGCAGAGAGTCGGAGGCCTTGCACAAATCCAGAGTCATTTCTGCATGTTTGGGAATGTTGGTGGTATCAGGAGTATTTTCCATTAAGGTCAGGTAGGCCTCCCCATCCAGGCTGGCTCCGCAGGGAAAGACATTTCTATGCAAGGGAGGAGAGCTGGGGGCAACTGAGCTCACTTGTTGCTCTTGTGCCAGGTCTATTGGTGATTGTGTCAGCTGATGGAAATCCTCCTGATGTGTAAACTGAGCAGGAAACCCCGCCTCTCCCTCTCCTGTAGCTTCATGTAATTGGCTTGGAGTCTCTGTGGCGTCTGTAAGATCCAGCCCCACAAGTCCACCTGTCACGGTTAGCTGATCACCTGCACAGGTAAAGGGAGTGGACTCTAAAGAATCAGGATTACTGGCACAATGAAGAATGACTGGACTCGAAGTAGACATTCTGCAATCCGATCCCTCCCCTGCCTGTAAAGTCATACTTTGAAGTTTCTCTTTGACTTTCAGTGGTGTATTATGACTGTCATGGTGAGCTATTACCTTTTCTTCAGGTGTATCCACTGCAATTGCACCTGATTTTGGAGTCAAAGAGCCATTCAGTTGGTCTACAAGTGCACTCTCTTTTTGTTGAGTATTGATTTGTTCCTGACAGGCTTCTCTTGTTGCATCCAGTTCTTGATTGTTGTCAGATTTACTGCTATCTAGATTTAACTCATCATTTTGCAAGATGTCCAACTTGCTTTCCTGATTAGTTGCCTCTTGATTTTTATGCAAATCTGAGATCGCTGTTTCTGGGTCCTCTGTGTTACATGTTGTGGTTGTATCATCTGCACTCTCTCTCTCCATTGCCTCATCATCTGGGTTGCCCATTTCTGTATTTGCTATATTATCCTGAAATTCAAGTGTGAGTGCATCAGATTCAAGATCAGGTGAGTCTGCATCAAATTTTCCCTGTTCTGTTAGCTCAAAGGCATCTGTCACAGATGGAATAACAGTGTCTAAAGATGGCACAGCTTCACAAGAAACATTGTCTGTAAAGACCTCAAACATGGAAACAGAAATAAGGTCTCCATATCCATCATCTTCAGGTAAGGCTTCCGCCTCAATTGAGTGTGTGGGCTGGCTGTGATCCTCAGGTAAGATGTCATCTTCTGGTGAGAGCTCAAGTAAGGCATTATGCTCAGGTGTGCAGACCGGTAAGGCTAATGTGGACTCTTGTCTGTCTTTGTCAAGCAGGCTATCAGTTGAAGGATCTTCTGCTTGCAAATCTATAAAAGCAATTGGTGTGAGTTCTGTTTTAGATTCAGAGATATCAGTTGAAGCGTTAGACACGGCCTCCTCGCTTTCCTCTTCACCAACCGTTTCCAATTGTACGCCAAATGTGCATTCTGTGAATAAATCATGCAACATTTCTTCACAAAGTGTAGGCGATATGCAAGACTCACCTAATGGACTCCTACAGGCGGTCTCTGCTTCAGAGGATAGTTGTGTTTCTATGTTAGCGCCTGATGTCTCTCGGCTCTTAAGATCATCATCATGGGTCTCATTACTAGCTGAGGGCTCACTACTCTCCTGTTCAGAGTACAGACCTCCAACCAGCAGCTCAGGTAAAAACATCTCCACCTCATCCATTTGAAGGGGTGCACTAGATTTGTGATATGGCGAGCCAGGTGGTTCTGAAAATGTCATCGACGGGATGGGCTCATGGGCTGAGGATGCCAGGTAGAAGTGTTTAGATGTAGATAAAGGTGTCTGACAAATAATTGAAGGCTTGGGATTTGAGTTTGTATCCATATACGACACCTCCACAGGAGAAACAGGAAACAAACCTTCAGATTCAAGAGTGAGATGATGAGTCCCATTTGGAAGCAAGTTCTGACTGTCTTCATTCTCAAATGTTCTTTCCACTAGGGAATTATGGCTGAACTCACAGATTGTTAAATGCGTGTCCTCAAGCTTTAGGGGAGTTTCTTTCTCTAGTGTTTTGTCTGTCTGAATGGTGGGGTCGTTAATAACCAGCTCACCTGTGTACTCATCTAGAGGGTTTAAAGTGGAAGTAACCTTCACCGGTTGCAATAAATCAGGCAACTGTTCAGGATGATTGTAAAAGTTGTTTTGATTCGGCATTGGTAAGCTTGAGAAGGTAGGACTAGTAGATCTAGAATTAAAACTGATGAGATCATCCACAATTTCCAAATTTCCAGGAGAACCCTCTCCTTTGAGATCTTGGGAAGGAGTCGTCTTCCATTCGGGATAGACACATTCCAGACCATTTTCCCAGGAATACGTCTGTCCAGAATACTGAGAAGCCCAAAATAAGTCATCAAGGTTTATGGCGCTTTCCTGAAAAATGTCATTAGTCGAATCGCCAACAGAACTGTTATCTTTATCCATAAGGAGAAATCCAAGGGGATTCTGTTCGGATTCCCACTCAGCTTTCCCACTCACCTCCCACTCAGAACACCCCTGAGGGCTGGAGAGAACTTGCTCCATTAAAAAGAAGAGTTCTCTCCTCCGACAAATAGGAATATTGCAGAAATTACAATCCTTTGTTATGATCCCACAAGGTAATGTTCGGAATTCAAAAGTAATTGATGGCCTCTTCCAGTATACGCACCAAAAGAAATATCCTTGTCGAGACCCATGCGTAAGCGTCCACCTCCCTGTAAATGATCAACTACTGTTTACTTTTGCGGACACAAGGATAATGTTTCACAGCACTCCATGAGGGCTGAGATATTTTTTCCAGATATGCAAACCTCTCCATGAAAAAAAGTTGGCCCCTTTTGCCTGTTTTGCATTCAAATTCACATCTAATCCATTTAACATAAGACTTCTCAAAGCGTGTTGATCCACATCCCAATCAACACATAATAACAGGATTACTGCAGTATTAAATATTGCTGCCCATAAAAAAACCTCAGAAGTGCATAATGAAAAATACAATCTTAGAATATGTACATGTATAAGAGAATGCAGGAAATTACATAAAATAGATAGCTATATCATTTCAAATATAACACTGTAGATCCAAATTTCATTCGAGTTGATTTTGTTAGCCTTCAACTTCCTAATGTTAAAAAAATGTGCCTGCCTCACAAGCAAATCATTTATACGGATAGATTAATGGTACACTAACATGCTTAACACTTCCCTGGAATAACTACTAAGTATTAGGTTATAATGATTAACACTCTGTAAACAGTTAATCTTATTAGGCAGTGTATTCAATCATTTTACTCAGATAAACAAACAATCTGAAAGCTTAACATATCTGCATTTTTTTATATGTAAATAAAGCACACTATACTTTAAACGGCTGTCAGACTAAAAAAATAAATAATCAGAACCCTTAAATGATAGATTGATCTAGCGCGGTTAGCATCAGCATCCTCCACAGCTGAGGTAAACCCAATGGCCGATTAGCTGGCCCAAACGACCCCCTCTTATTTTAATTTCCAGTTTGACTAAAAAACGACCCCTGATATGGTTCTGGACCCCCGTCAGAGTTGATTTAATCCCTTAATTTGGTTTGAAGATGGGTAGTTTATTCTTCAGTTTATCCTTCTTAAAAACAGGCCAACATCCAGGTCGAGTCTCGCGAGTCATCCACCTGCGCTTGTTATTAGCCTGTTAGCGGGATAAAAATCAGCTCGCGACCACCGATAATCCGACAAATCCTTCGGCGGTGATTTATCCGTTAATCTGAAATCCGAGATTTCTCGTGAGGTCGTTTTTTCCAGTCGACGAATGATGTATTCAGTTATTTATGTCTCTCATCAGCAGCAATACACAACCTCTGCTGTCTCACTCACACACACACTCGCATGTCTCACACACACACACACGAACCGACGTCAGCAACACGCATGCGCAGCGCCGGCGCCGCAGTCTACAGCTTTAAACCACAGGCGTCAAGAATCCATTCCTCGCGCAGTTATCTGCGCGTTTGGTTGATTTGGTGATGATGGAATGTAGATTTATTTACAACGGCATTTTTTTTAAATGTCACATTCCCGAGCCTCTGTCAAATGACAGCTGTGATGCTGTTATTGAAAAAACATTAAAATTATGTTTTATTATTAAAATAGTGGATAACATAATCGAGAGAGCTCGCCAGAAATAAATGAGATAATCGTCGACTTAGAATAAATGCTAATTTGTTAACCAAACTGTTATTTTTCAGTTATTTACTGTGGTTTTCTTGCGCCCCCTTGTGTCAGAACAAAGACTTTACAACTAATAACATGAACCGCGAAAATATAAGCATTATATAAGATTTATTATGAAAACTGTTACGTATATAACAATACAATATTTACCTTTTTTCAAAATGTACTGTAGCTGAAAATTAAAATAAAAAACGGCACTATATTACGTAGTGCTAGAGTAGTTATTCATACCAACATAAAACATTTTGATCTATTATAATTACTAATACTTTGCAGATAAACATACTTGACATATCTGACAACTGCTCTGCATTAGCACAGTTCAAACACATCTTTCATATCTCACCTCAAAATCAAAAAATGAAATGAAATTTGATTAACATTGTAACATTCATAATTTATGGTATTATTTGTTGTTTTGACATTAATTTAAGATCAGAATCTAAAAAGAATGAGAATTAACAACTCAAAAAGTATAACTAGAGCATTCTGAAAATTAGAAATGGGCTGCTTAATTTTAATAGTGTCACAGGTTTTAATGGTCAGAAAAAAATAGGCTTATTTGAAAAATAAGGCTTAAAATAGGCTTACTTTACGCAGAATATAATTTCTTTTTTTCTTTGTTTTTTGAGGGTGAAAAAAATTATCTAGGCATGTTTTTGTGAGTTTCAACAATTATCATCATTCGGATGTTGGTCTGATCCACTGGTTGATTGCGTCATTTCATCCTCTTTAGTAGTGTTATTTATCCTTTCTTTTCTCTGCCGACCAAAAACCTAGAAACACAAGGGGAAAGTTACAGTGAGATCTTATATACCAAAATGTTACCCACAGGTCAATCAAACAGTAGAAGAAAAATTATTAGTAATAATTTTTTGCTCACCCGATCACATATTTGGAAAAATAATTGAGGCTTACATTTTTTTTATTTATTTTTATTTTTATTTTTTTTTTTTAATGAGTTGAGATCCTTATAACTAGCAAACACCAGTCTTCTACCTCATGCACACACACCTGTGTGCGGTGCTGTCTGTTCATAGTTTTGCAGAGCGAGATGAAATAATACCAAGCAGCCGCTCCACGTCATTGGCCGATGTGAGCCACGCCCCTCCGTCGGCGACCAGTATAGATCCAGTGACGTATGAAGCAGCGCGACTGGCCAGGAAAAGAACCGCATGTGCAATCTCTGTCTTATTACCGGCTCTTTGCAACGGGATGCTGCGGAAAGCCCCCGCTGTCTCAGCATGTGAGCCACCTGAAAGAAGAGGGGGACAAAAATGTATAGTACACAAGAAATAAAGACTCTCAAATTTGGCTACACACACACACAACTGGTCTTACCCAGTCTACGGTATCCTTCTGTGCCAGAGATGGGCCCTGGGGCCACTGTGTTCACCCTCACACCACTGGGGCCCCACTCAACCGCCAAGTGCCTTGTCATGGCATCTACAAACACACATACATGTACAGATAAGTAGTCATTATTGTGAACATCTCATATCATTAATAGTCAGCATAGAAAAAAATATCGCAACCAACATTATGGGGTCAAAAAAGTATTAAAAAAATATAGCATGCAGGGCTTGACATAAACAACCACAAAATGTGGGTGCATTTCAGCCACTAACCACTTTGGCGTGTTGAAATTTATATACAATATATACATTTTTAAATTCATAGTCGTTTAAAAAGGCACCTGAAATAACTAAGAAGTGCATTGTAATGTTGTCAAATACATAGATTATGATACATATCGAATTATATGAAACGTTTCCAATACAAATTTTCCGCAGACTAGATACATGACACCAGCTGCTCTCTCTCACTCACTCGTTTCATTTGCTCCAGATGAATATTGTTGGTGTTACAGGGCTTAAATTTCAGTTCTTGAATTTCGCACCCAAAGTGCGCACATGAAGCCGCCTCTCAGCACTAAACAGAGTTGTTTTCGCTGCTTATTGTGCTTACACAATAAAATACACACAAAATTATGTCAACATGCTGATCTTAGTGAGTATTCACATAAACACAGTCGGTTCTGTTTTAAGTGAACTTAAACAGTTGAGAAGGAAACATGTGTAACAGTGTAATGGATCTGTGTGTCAGGTCTTAAAGTGGCAGCAGCCTAATAAACCTGCTGACAAATTATGAGATAATATTAAAAGTATCTATATGGGAGTTTTTCCCCTTGGTATCAATGTCAAAACTGTGGCCAGTGAAAATATTGAGTGGCTAGTTACTTTGGAAAAAAACTATCCAGTAGCAATAAATGTTAATGTCAAGCCCTCTATGCATGTATGAAACATTAATAATAATAATAAGAACAGTATGAATGAAAATAAATAGATGATGCATGTTTTTCTTTCCATTCGTCATGTAAGACTTTTACTCCTATAATACTTAAATAATATATATTCTTCTAACATTTATAAAATCCATCATATGACTTTACATAGCAGTCAAACAAACACTTAAAACATCAAACAGAAAAGGACTCTGACCATTTGCAGCCTTCGCTGACCCAGCATGCACCTGGAGAGCCTGACCTCTGTACCCCAGAGTGGCGGAAATGTTGACAATGGAGCCGCCATGATCCTGAGAGAGAAAAATTAAACCACAAACTATGAGACACTGACTATAAATCACTGATCGATACAAAGTGAGGTAAAAAGCCAAGACACGAGATATTTAGGTAATAAAAATGTTTGGTACTGCAAAGGTGAATGAAATATACATGTTTACCTTGAACCATTTGTCATAGACCACTTTACTAGTGTTGAAAGTTCCCATGGTGTCGATCTCCATTACTGTTTTGAAAGCGTTAAATGACAATGATGTAGCTGGACACAGGAAATTACCTGCAGCATCTGAGAAAAAAAAAATTAAAACATGCATAAATGATCCTAAATCCTTGAGGGGATATTTTTTGGTCCTTGTGAGGGAAACAGCTTATAAATCATACTAAGTGCTGTTATTTGAAAATTATTTGGAAAGTTTTCTGTGAGGGTTGTGTTTAGGGGTAGGGGATAGAATATACAGTTTGTCCAGTAAAAAAATCATTATTTCTATTGAAAAGTCCTCATAAAACATGAAACCGTATTTTTTTCCCTCAATATATATTGAAAAAAAATCAGTCAAATGATGAAGCATATGGCTTTGTATCAGTAGAAACCCTGGAGTAAGTATATTCAAATGATTGTGCTTTCCCCCCTCATATCCCCCTGAGACGAGAGATTTATGCATTTTATTTCTGGAAAAATTCCTCCTATGACGCAAATTGACGATATTTGCATCATAGGAGGAATGTTTGGCCAAAGGCTAAAGACTACAGCCAGCAGAGGGAGCTATTTCCGCATGTTTTGAACCCGCGCATGGGGAATGGAGATCACACTCAGAGCTCAGCTCCTACAGGCACTCATTTAAACGGAGCTATGGTGAGAAATGTAAGTGTTTTAACTTCTCAAATTAATTTCTATGAAAGTTAAGATTGCAAAGGCATGAACTGAAACGCGCCAGACTGAACTCGCGTTGTGAATGTATGCCGCGAGTGTAGTCGCGATTACCTCAGCTCTCATCACTCGTGCAGTTAGTGCTCAGTGCTGTGAGACTCGCGCGGTGACTCACTCATTATATTGAACAGACACGTTCAGTTTTTAATTGTAGTGTCTTCTCCAACTCAGTCACAGTAATCCAGTTGGTGGCTTTGGGAGTGGCCTCACAGGGCAGCGAAGCATTCTGGGAATTGTAGTCTTTCATCCCCATGAGACAAAAATACATTTCTGTCTTTTCTCAGTCTAGAAGGCACCAAATTTAAAAATAATTTCACATTTCTACTAAATTAATGACCCAGTTTAAATACAGATTCATCTTCCCAGCACTGAAGTGCCCCTTTAAGGCATGCCTGTATTGAACGTTTTTTAAATAAGATATTACTGTCTGTCTTTACTATAATTATCTAAATACTGCATTTAAAGCTGATCCGTAAGTTTTGCCACTTTGTCTCCATCTCTGTTTGAAACCTGCAATTGCAGTTATTTGTGGAATTATCTTCTTTACGTGAGTTACATCGGCAGCTCCTCTTTGCCACTTTTGTTCTGACCAACTGAGGGGAAAAAAGCATTACAATAAATCACGCTGGATTACAATCCACCATCAAAATGATGTTTAATTATTCCAGCTGCTGCGAGAAAAGGCTAGAAATGATCCACACCTGCAGCATCCTCACATGCAGCCGAACTCCTCCTTTAGACGTGACGTAATGACACAAAGACATGCTCGAATCTCCAAAGGTACCACTCAAATTATAACATTATTTCAAGCTTACCGACTAAGGTAAGGAGATGGTTTTGAACACTGGCTTGTTACGCATTTGCTCAAAACAGTTTGGATAATTTTTACCTAAATGAAGTAAAGACTGCAGCTTTAAGGATAAAATAATGGATAAATGTAATTTTACTGGAAAAGGAGACCTGATGTAAGAGTACTAGTAGGCAGCCTACCTACATACAATATATTATGTAATCACATCATAGAACGATAAAGAGAAACTTGGTCAGAGGGTGTTCTATCTCAATATCTCTTTGGTAATACACTGTATGTTTGGGGCAATGTATGATTTATTTTATTGTTAAGGCACTGTATTTGACCTCTGAGAACTTCAAACTTAAGCCTTACTGTTAATAAGTATGTCAACACGTCCAAATGCCTTCAATGTTTCATCCATGGCAGCAGAAATCGTCTCTGGTTGACGCACATCCATTGCTATCGGCAAACACCGCCTGCCTGTTGTGTTGGTTAACTTCTTGGCTGCCTAAAACACACACACACACAAATTGCTCTTCACCACAGAAATGACATCGATGAGTTATTGGCAATGTGTTGAGACAGTACCTCAGAGATTTTCTCCAGATTTCTGCTGGCAATGACCGTGTCACAGCCATGCCTGAAAGAATTGTTATAGGCATTGAATGAATTGTCAAATGACTTTCACAAGAAAATCAGAAAACATATTCAGATGAATTTGAAGATGCGGGCCTGAGAAGAATACGTTACCGAAGGTCACAAAGGTTAAAGATCAATATATAAATGTCATTATAAAAGGCAAGTCATGAGTGGATGTGTCAGATTAAAAAGGTTCAGTCATAGATAAAGTGTTGACAGTGAGAAACTACAGTGGAAATCACTGACACTCACCGCATCAGAACTTCTGCTATTCTAAAGCCAATGCCTGACCCTCCGCCGGTTATAAAGGCCACCTGATCACTGCAAACACACAATACGTTTCAATAATGTCTGTTTATTACAGTTTGAATGACTATTTACATGGCAAACACAAAGTCATTATCACAATCCATAACATTTTCATTTTGTAAAACATTTCAACTTGACATAGGATACATTCTATTGAGATGTAAACATGTTTATGAACAAAAGCATTTTCTAGCAGTATCATAAAAATTGCAGTTCAACAGAATACGTTTTCAATCACACAGTACGAACTATTATAAACATTTTTTTTATTTTTTTTTTTATTTTAACCAAGGCTGCATTTGTTTAATCAAAAATACAGTAAACACAGTAATACTATGAAATACTACTACAATTTAGAATAACTTGTTTCTCGTTCATAACGATAATTTCTTATTATTACCAATGTTGAAAAGTTTTAGCTGCATTTTCTTTTTCTGGAAATCATAATACACTGCCATTCAAATGTTTGGGGTAAGATTTTAAGATTTTGCCAACTTTTATTTAGCAAAGGCACGTTAAATATATTAAAAAGACATTTATGGAAAAAACAAGTTATATTTATAAATAAATGCTGTTCTTTTCTATTCAACAAAAAATCCTGAAATAAAAAAGTTTCCACAAAAATATTAAGCAGTTTAACATGAATAATAATCAAAATAGTTTCTTGAGGATCTGAAGGATCATGTGAAACTGAAGACTGGAGTAATGAGGCTGAAAATTCAGCTTTGATCGCAGGAATAAATCACATTTTAAATATATATTACAACAGAAACCACTTCATTTAAATTGTAATATTTCACAGTAATATTACTGTATTGTTGATTAAATGAACACAACCTTAGTGAGCAAAAGAGACTTTTCAAAAATACTTTTTAATAGTATAAAAATCAGAATGCACTCTTTACCCATTGCAGAGACAAGTCTTTGAGCAATGGGATTTTTCCAATGCAATAAAAAATGAAATCTCAAAGATGTGTATTGAGCTTACATGAGCAGATCAGGGCTGTAGATGTGTGTGTATGTTCTCATACACTCATCAGTCTCGATGTCCTCTGGCGAATTATTGACCAGCTGAGGTTTCTCTGCCATGATGACTCTAAATAACCCCATCAGTTAATAAATAAAAAACCTTTTGATCACACAGCATTTGCAAGTAACCGTTGAACTACTAAAAATCAACATCTACAAGTACAAGAATATGATTGCAACCGCCGCAAAGTCACAACAAAACTTAAAATAAAGCTCAGTTACGTTACCTAAAATGTGAATCCGTTTGCACATGCGATCAGCTCCCACGTTGATAATGAACTTTAAGCAACTGTTTTCATTCTGCACGATGGACTTCTGTACCTGGCGAGAGGAGTGACGTCAAACGAGCGTGACAAAGCACGGCATTATGGGAAATGTAGTACAAATGTTACCAGCGGTAGCTGTGGTGCCTAGTGTAAATAACCATAAATGCTCTTCTGAAGGACATGTCGATTTAAGAACAAACATAGCGCACGTTCTTTGAGATTAAATCTCATAAAAGTACCAATGGCATCAGAATGATTAGCACATTTCTACATAAGGCAAAAGAATATTATAATGGTACCATGGATATTATGATACTTTTTTGTTAGTGACTTACATTTTAAAACATGATTTAAAAAAACCCAACAACAACAGTCTATAGGTAAAAACCACAGCAATCATTTTATTTAATGTAATGTCAGGTTGTACATATTTACAAGCGAAGACATTATGACTGTGAAAACGTATGACATGAAAAGAGTTCATTTTGATGTTTTATTCAATGATGGGTTCTGTCACAGCATCTGGACGACCTGTTTGGCTCTCAGTTGCCTCTTTTCAGCATCTGCCTCTTCTTGTCCTTCCTCACACACAATCTCTTCAGCTTTCTTCAGTGTGGCTGCTCGTGCCAATCCACATACACTCTCAAGATACAATAACAACACTTCAAAATGATCGTCAGACACCTGAGAGAGAGAGAAATGCATGTGTAGAAAAAAAATGAATGCTTCGGTTAAATTCTAGTAGCAACACTTGACTCAAAATGCCAGATGATTGTTGTTTCTTTTACCTTCACGCTGTCATACATGTTCTTCAATAACCACGTTTGCCTGATTTTACTAAACTTCCACTCTTCTCGTTTCTCAGACCAGCTAACAAACATAAAATAAATCAGTTGTTTAACAATCTCTGATAGAATGAGGAAACATTTATATGTATGAAAATAAGCATGTTTGAGTCCCACCATTTGAGGTATTCCAGCGCCCGCTTCCGTGCATTATTCATCTCCGGTGGTTTTATGCTTTTCCCTTCTTCCCTCAGCTTCCTCCTCTCCTCCTTTTTCTGACGCATCCTCTCCCTCTTCCTCTGCTTGGACATCAGCAGTTGTTTCTCTTGTTCTTCTTCATCAAGGCCGTTTTCATCCTCCACTTCAGACGGTTCTTGCGGTGCTGAGGTGTCCGCATCTCCAGAAATCTGAAAATCACGTTGTTTAAAATTCACATCGCTTCAGGATTCATTGATGAATAGAAAGATCATAAGAAAGATCAACATTAATTTAAAATTAAAATCTTTTGTAACATTATTAAGTGTCTTTACTATCACTTTTGACCAATATAATGTGTAACTACAGACCCCAACATTTTGAAATGGTATACACATAATAAAGAAAACCAAAAGGCTTTATAGAACTGCTTAATTGCATTCATTCTTTAAATTCAAATCATTTTAATTGAGAAACAATTTCTGAATGTTTATATTCACAACATTTACAAAACATTTATTCATAAAGCCAAAGCTTTTATCATAAGAGGCAATATAGTACACAATGCGAAGTTTAAGATAGAAGCCAGTGTTATTTTAGCATTATTTGTAATATTATATATATATATATATATATATATATATATATATATATATATATATAAGTTAATCTTTTAAGTTAATCTTTTACTAATTTTGTCATTAAAAAAAAAATCTTATTTTTTATTCTGTATTAGTTTTAGTAATTTTAACACTTCAACTCATTTTATTTCAGTTTGTAGCAAAGACATTTTGTTTGCCTAATGTTGACCTATTATCAGTGTCACTAAACTTTGTTACATTAATCTAGTCTAAAATAACTGAAGCAAAACAAAAATAACCAACATAGTTAGATAAAAAAAGATTTATATATATATATATATACATTTGTCTGGTTTTGAGTAGCAACACTTGAAGAATTTGCCACGAGTTCTCATCCACTATGCAGCTCTATATCTGCAGAGGAGCTAAGAGAGCATTTCTCCATCATATTGTTTGGGGTAAACAAATTAAGGCGGCCATTGTACGTGTATAACCTGGCCCTCCTGTATTTACGTATTTGTACATGAGACAGCGAGAGTTCACCAGGAGAAATGTCTGCTCTTTCATTACTGCCAAATGAAGGAGAAGAACGGAGAAAGAAACAAACAAAAACAACAAATGTTTGATTTCTACATCCATTTCTCCATGACCTTAAAGGACATGCATACAGGAACAAATCACAAGGACAACTTAATAAACAAGGATAAAAGTCGATAATACAATACATACGGTAAGATTATTTTGACCATTTCATTTTAACCAATCGGATGATTACTAGTGAAAACAGAAAATCTAGATAATACACATTAGTGAAATTATGCAGGCAAATGCAGTGTCTATTGTACGTAGTGTAGAGATGTATAAAGTGCAGCTCACATAGAAGTTACTTTCAAACCAAGCAGCTTTCTGTTGGTCAGAACTTTGTATCTTGTCAGTGTGAAAACAATTTTCATGTGATCGGCTTGAAAATGTGCGAAATCTGCATGGTCCTCATGCGAAACTCACAAATGCACGGATTCCTAATGGAATAACTGGATTTCGCAAGCATAATAAATGTGACTGCAACTAAACAACTTATTCACAGATTAACTAATAATTGTAATTCAACATTTTTACAAATACAAATAATTAATAAATGCTGTAGAAGTATTTTTCACAGTCAACTCGCCGAGCACTGATAAATGTGACTGCAAATTAATGCCGAGTTCACACTGCACAAGTCTTTGCTTAAAACGCAGACAAATTTCGGAAAATATTTCACGGGCATCAGCGCCTCTTGGTTCGTGACATTGATTGTCACTCGTGTGACCGAGCACCGATTTGCCTCAGATTTCAGGCATTTTTCGCAAAATCTGTTGGCGAGTAAAAATCGGGGGTATAATCATGCATTGTTAACTCCCAGTTAAAGGGATAGTTCACCCAAAAATGACATTTCTGTCATTAATTACTCTCACTCATTTCGTTCCAAACTCGCAAGACCACTCATCTTTGGAACAGAAATTAAAGCTACACTGTGTGATATTTTCCCCCATCCAGCAGTGTAAAGGTATATGACAATCCAGTGAATAATAGTTTCTGTTCCTCTCAATTCTGATTTCGCTTTAACTCCTACGGTGGCCGATTTTGTCCAAGATTAAGATGGCCAATCCCCCTCTTCACATTCGACACGGTGCCATTGAGTGTTAAAACGCGAAAGGCGAAGCTTGAATTTACGGGTATGTCCCTCTTTGGCTAATGTACTTTCAAGATGGAGGAGCAACATGGCGACCGGCATTCGAACCCCTCACCCGTATGCATTTTCAATGACATATTATAAACTTACGAGAATACTTTATTACTTGAAAGAAGGAAATATACATTAATGAGCACATATATTTTTGAAAGAACTAAGTGTTTTTAGCTAAAAATAAACTAAAAAAGTTACACAGTGTAGCTTTAAGCTATTGGATGAAAACCAGGAGCTTTCTGAACGTCATTGCAACTTTAAAGGTCCAGAAAGGTAGCAAAGACATTGTTTAAATAGTTCTTGAAAAGTGGAAATTAAATTGGTGTCAATGTAAATGTCAGAGAGCTCTCAGATTTCATCACAAATATCTTCATTTGTATTCAGAAGATGAACGAATATCTAGCTGGTTTGAAACGACATGAGGGTGAGTAATTAATGACAGAATTTACATTTTTAGGTCAACTAACCCTTTAAATGCACATATTTGAAACATGCGTCAAGATTAATAGTATAACATCACTGTGCTTGTGTCTTTAGTGCATTTTAGAGAAGAAGACGCCTGTAAACTTCCACACTATGTGACAATGGAAGTGATAGAGGGGAAGATGATGGAAGATCCGATGACCTTTGACCCCACCGTCCAACCAAATCACTCCAGTCTGCATGTCAACGAAATAAACCCCACCTCCCCGGACACCTACGTCATAAATCTTCTCCTCTCCTGCATCTACACCGTCCTGCTCTTCCCGCTCGGCCTCGTGGGTAACATCCTGATACTCCTGGTGAACTTTGACCCTCGTCAGCGGATGAGCACCCCTGACCTATACTTCACTAATTTGGCTCTGGCCGACCTGGTGCTGGTGCTGGATTCGCTAATCGAGGTGTTCAATCTGAGCGCTCACTACTATGACGACGCAGTGCTGTGCTCCTGCATGGCCATCTTCCTGCAGGTCAACATGTACAGCAGCGTGTTTTCGCTCACCTGGATGAGTCTGGACCGCTGCCTCGCGCTGACCGGCCTCAGTACGCGTGCGCTACCCGAAAATGTTTCTGTCTCGCACCGCTCCCGAGTCGCTCGAAGGGCTTGTGCGACCATTTGGGCGGCGGCCACCCTGTGCACTCTGATTCCATTCGCTACTGCGCACGTGCATCACGGCTGGGGGCGTGGCTTCTGTTTTGCAGGTGTGGCCGAAGTTCAATGGCTGGAGGTGACGCTGGGATTCGCCCTGCCTTTTTGCGTGATGGGCGTCTGTTACGCCCTGATCGCACGCGTGCTGCTGCGCTCCGAAAGGCCGCAGCGAACCAAAGCCCTACGCATGATCGTCGCGGCCGTGAGCGTGTTTTTTGTGTGCTGGCTTCCGGAGAACGTGTTCATTAGCGTGCATCTCCTGAGCGGCGACACCGAGGCCTCGCGGCGGAGAGGAAACCACACGTTGTGGCAGCGTTACCCGCTGACGGGACATGTGGTGACTTTGGCGGCCTGCGCTAACAGCTGCCTGAACCCGCTCGTCTACAGCCTGCTGGGAAACGCCTTCAGACAGAAACTGCAAGTGTTTGTCGCGCACCACGTGCCCTGCCTGCACACATGCGTGCAGAACGCAAGCGCGACGCCACCTTGTCCGTGCGTTACTTGCACAAACGCGCACCATTCCTGCTCACATGAGAATAGGGAAGAGGAAGAGCGTGACCTTAGGAGCGGCGAGGAGGGTCGGGAGTGTGTGTGTGACAGAGTGGGATAAACACTCATGTCGTAATGACAGGACTTTATCAACTGTAAGAAGTCTTCATAAAATACATTTTTGACAGAAAAATTATACCTTTTATCAGGCAAGGATGCCTAAAAATGGGTCGAATATGACAGTAAAAACACTCATATTGATACAAAACATTTCTATTATAAATAAATGCTGTTCTTTTTAACCTTCTATATATCAAATAAACTGTTTTCATCATTGGTAACAATCATAAATGTTTCTTGAGCAGCAAATCATCATATGAGAAAGATTTCTGAAGGATCATGTGACACTGAAGACTGGAGTAATGATGCTGAAAATTCAGCTTTGATCACAGGAATAAATGACATTTAAAAAATATTAAAATAAGAGTGCAATAAAAATTCTGAATGTGTGTGTGTCATAATAATGTTATAATAAGAGATTCAAGCATTTTACAGCACAAGAATTCAGCATCAACTCTCGAAAGAATCACACATAATTCAAAAACTGTGACAAACATAAAAATGCAAAGTATTTCTCATCACCTTGTGTTTCTTCTTTTTCTTTTTCTTCTTCTTTGTTTGTTCTTCCTGCTTTTGTGTGTCCTCCAGCTGTTCAGTATCCTGTGGCTCCTCTGTGGCATTTTCTACCGGAACACATACCTGAAAACATACAAGAGACATCTTTTTTTTAAATAAATATATAGTAAGGTACAGTATTTAAAGTGCAGTGTGTGATTTTTAGTGGCATCAAGCGGTGAGGATGTGAATTTTATATAAGAATAATGATAAACTGACATAACAGTATAATGTAATTGACATAGTGATTTTTCCACTGGGAAAACAAGCTTTCCTAAATGACGTTACACAATGTGTTCACATTATATGCATATTATATAAATACTTTAAACTAATTATTACACTGCCTTTATCATATATACTAAACAAACACAATGATAAATAAAAGAGGGGACAGAATCAGATTACTTTAACTCACCTCAGCTCTACTCTTCTTTCTCTTCTTCTGTTTCTTCTCTGCTCTCTCTTCATCGGCGTGTGTGTTTGTTTCTTCTTCTTGTGGCGTCACCGGATCTGATTCAGGAACAGCAGCTTCAGAGTCCTGCAAATTCATAATGTCTATTTAAATAATAATAATATATATATATATATATATATAATTCAAGCAAAATAACTTTAAAAAACATTAGATTAAATAGCAAAGTATTTCTCATCACCTTGTGTTTCCTTTTCTTCTTCTTCTTTGTTTGATCTTCCTGCTTGTGTGTGTCCTCCAGCTGTTCAGTGGTGTTTTCTACAGGAACACATACCTGAAATCATACGAGAGCAAATGTTTAAGATTCAATGATTGAATAATTATTGCAGTGATCATTATGTTTCTAGCATGCTATACGTTTAGCAATGATTGGTCCCCCTTTTGGTGCCAAAACAGCCCTGACCCGTCGAGCCATGGATTCCACTAGACCCCTAAAGACGTGCTGTCCATGGAGCAGACTTGTTTGATCAGTGTTCCTCTATTCACCTGTCATAATGTTATGCCTGATCAGTGTATCTGTCATTAAATCATTCAGCAGATTAAAAAAAAAAAAAAGCTAACTGATGCAGTAATTAAAACAAATGTAAAAAGTCTTTATGAGCAAGTCATTGAATCATTCACTCAAATATATATTTTTTATTATTCTAGGCACTTTTCAGAATCGTGGGAACATCATGAACTCTATTTTAAACAAACAAAATTGTGATTTTCAACTTATCCAGAATCGTAAAGCTCTATTACATTATATTATATATCCTAACTTAATTCTAAATATAAGCCATAATCAATATTTATCTTTCAATATTATTATAATGATTCTTTCCAGTTATGATTTTGCTTTTAGTTTCTAGTTTTCTAAAGTGTGTTTTTGGTCTCTGAGAAGTGACTGAGGGTGTGATTTGTCGCTAAAACACTTGATAGCAACATGGTGTCGTGTGTTTGGATTTTGGAGTGCAGAAACAGTGTTTGCTTACTTAGCCTAGCTTCCAGATATAAAATATGGATCGGTCTTTCATTTAATTGATTATATTTTATATTTCCTTTTACTGAAACACTAGTCAAGATGAATATAGCCTGTACTAATGCCTGTACCTCTCACTGAAAGAAAGCACATGTTATCAGTATGTTTTGGTTAGAACTGGAGCTTAATCAGCTCCAACCTTGGAGAGGCTGTGTATCTGTGTGTGCACACAATATTCTGTTAAAGATCAGTGTTGAGAATGGACATCCTAAGAGATGAGTGGACTTTATCTGGTCAAGCTGGCGCCTGCTCCAGATCTGGAAGGTCACTACGGGCCTAATTCTGGGTTAACTGACGTGTGGAAATTTACCATGACTGTGCATTGTCTCTGAGCCAATCAGACCCATCCACACTGCAGTAATGACGTGGATAAGACCTTGAAAACGGTATAACTGTTTGGACAATTGTATGTATGATATGGCGAGGCAATGAGACGGTGAAAGAGGGAGCACGGCCTTTGAACTCCTTGTGAGACTTGAAGCTGGCTTCTGCTGTTAAAACTGCAAACTATCCTTCAGTAATTTTACCAACTTCCCAATTCGCCTACTTATACTACGTCCTAAAAGTATGTACTCTTTTTGTGAAGAAAAGGTATATACTTTTGAGTGTGTAGCAGAAAAGTATGCAACCTTCGGGACATACTACTTCAACGGACTCTGTCGCTTAGTTAAGAGCATCCAGTCACCGTTTATCTGCCCTGTCAATCATCGTCAGATTCGTCACAGTTCAAATCCTCCACATCCAGTTTAATCTCCTGCCGTATCGGAGAGAAATGTAGCCGCTCGTTGATCTGCCATGTGTGGGTCTTTGTGGGTCAGAGACTCTCCTCATGTGCTTGCAGTTTAAATATAATGATGCATTTAAAAGTTAATGGCCAAACGTGTCATTAAAAAAGTTCACGATGCTGCTGCAGGTGAAATATAATGTGGACAACACTGAATAAATATATTTTTGTCAGGTTAAATATTGATAGTTGGTCACTCAAACCCCTTTATCTAAACTTCTCTACTTAACCGTCAAACTTGCACATCCGTCATGTTTGTAGTTTTTTAACGCTTTTTGTCCGTTTGTAGTTCTAATCGAATCCTCGTCCAACTCGCAATGGGTTGTGGGCAATATCAGCCGTTAGAGTGCCCATCGATCCATACTTCGAATTCGGACCGGAAATAGTAAACCATCCGGGAATCTTTGGAATACTTTTTTCAACATACTACGATTTGGGACATACTAATTCTATTTTCGAATACTATTTAGGATGGATAGTATGCAAATTGGGACGCAGGGTTGGTCTTCATTTTTCACTACTGGTCTTGAGTCATAAACTGTTAACCCCTAACATAACACACACACGCACACACACACACAAAGCGTATGGTGATTTTACCTCAAATAAATACAAACTTTTAATCTTGTAACACTTTTTACATTTTGCTGTCTTTCAGATAAACAGTGTATATATGCAGTAATATAACGCATACTTTAAATAAGGAATTCACTCACTTCAGACTTCTTTTTCTTCTTGCGTATATTCTCTTCTTGACCTCCGTTTAAGCGTGTACTTGTTTCAAGCCCCTTTAATTTCCAAAAAAAAAAAAAACAGTCATGAGCGCATAATATTAAACGCAGAGTTAACTTCTTAAAATCATTTAAGCAATTAGGTATAGAAGCATACCTCAGCTTTCCTTTTCTTCTTCTTCTTATGTTTGCGTAACTCAGCGTTTTCCTCATGGCTGTGTGTGTCAGTATTATTCAGCTCTGATGTGTTTTCTGTATGTTGTTCACACACCTGCGAATTATGAACAACAAACAAATCTTTACTTATATGCATTATAAAAGACAATTCATCTTCTGGTCTCTGATCATAGCTCAAGATCATTTGATATATGGATCTATCAATTATTACCATCTGAAATTTGTTATTAGATCCACAGCCAAGTAGATGCAAGTATTATTATAAGCACACACCGCATCATCAGCCTCTCTCTTCTTCTTTTTCTTCTTCTTGCCATTCATCTCCTCTTTACTCTTATCATGTACACATGTGCTTTCGTCTGCATTGAGTTTAGGTTTCTTTTTCTTGAGAGATTCCAGTACAAAAGCTTGACTCTTCGTCATGGCACCAGATCTGTTTAGAAAAGAATTGATTGATGAAGAATTGACAACATACACTACTCCTGTACAAAAGTGCATAAAGTAATCAAAAGTGACAGACATTTATAATGTTAACATTTTTTAATTTTAAAATAAATGCTGTTCTTTTGAACTTTTATATTCATCATAGAATCCTGAAAAAAGATCATCATGGCTTCACAAAAGTATTGAGCAGCACATCTGTTTGTTAACATTGATATGATAATAATCAGAATTATCAATCATTTCCCAATTGTTTCTTGATCACCAAATCATCATATTAGAGTGATTTCTGAAGGATCATGTGACACTGAAGACTGGAGTAATCATGCTTGGATTTAGCTTGGATCACAGGAATAAAATACATTTTACAATATATTCAAGTTATTTTAAATTGACAACATATTACACATTATTACTGTTTTTACTTTTGAACGGTGATGTATTTAAACCATATCAATCCACACATGTAATAAGATTCATAAACAGCAAATTAGATACACAAATAATATGTTGTTTTGACTCGAAGTACAATAAAATAAATAAAAATGCAGTTTATATCACTGTCACATTGTAAGCGTTCACGACTAAAAAATAAACAAATAAAATTAAAACCTTGAAAGCCTAAGTTAGTTGATGATGATTTAATCGTATTTGCGCTTTAAACCAGCGACACACACATAACCTTAGCACACATACATGTACTAGTTGAGTAAGTTTATAATTGCGTTACATGTACTTACAAGACAAACAGAAATATTCCAGATCTTCTTCAGATGCACGTGTGGACAGACAGCGCCATGAAAGCGGAATCAAGGCCACGTTTGATGACGTTGCTATGGCGATGCAAAATATGCATCTCTGATTGGTTGATACTCAGAGCTCTGGGTAATGTAGTCCTTAAATTCTCTGTCACTTATACTTAGAATAAACTTTAAACGGTTGTGGGTTTTTTTTACAATATTTGTATTAAGATTTACAATCCTATAATATGTAAATTGATCAGACGAATTATTCTCTTTAAAACATCTAAAGATCAAAGCGGAACTACATTTCAGTTAATCGTAGTTTCCTCCCGGGCGGGATTTACAGTGGAGCTCGTTACATGACCTGGGAGAGTTACGTCTGATATGAAGAAGCCCTCAAGATGTCAAAAGTCTGCTTTCTTTTATCAGGAATTTCCTTAGGTCGCAATGTTTTCACAAGCCAATGGCATACGAATCTAAGGCAAGTGAATATTTTGTCCTTGTATAGATTGTGAAATAACCGTCATTCATCTCAATAGGTTTTATGCTCTGCGTTTGGCTTTAAGGAAGACAACCCGTTAGTTAATTGAGAATTTTTTTTCTTGATTATTTAAAATCTATTTCTTGAACGGATTTCTTTTTTTCGTTAAACACTCTTTAATGGTCTCTTAAAGGGATAGTTGACCCAAAAACTAAAAATCTGTCGTCATTCAATGGCTACCATCAACACTCTGGTTACCAGAACCTTCTTCAAAATATCTTATTTTGCGTTCAAAAGAAACTCATGGGTGAATAAACAATGACAGAATGTTCATTTTTGGGTGAACTGTCCCTTTAAATTGTCTGCTGACCTTGGTTTGAAGGATATCACAATCAGTGGTTCTTCATTGTTTTTTGACAAAAATACACATTGGATGTATTTATAATGTCTGTGTTATTCAAGCAGATCTTTAGAAGTAATGTGTTTTATTAAATTTTTATTTATTTTTCTACCTGAAGACCATGTGCCACAAGGATGCTGTCCATTACATCACAGCTTCATGCAAAGTCCAGAAACCCCCCGGATGATAATGAGGATGAGGATGTACCCAAACCCATTAAGTTCTCAACAAGCAAAGCCAGTCACCGAACCTGGAATGTGGACCGTTCGCTGGGCAGCAATTACCAGCGTCCCTGGTGGAAAGTTCTACCCATCAGCCTCTTTGGAGTGGGCTTCCTCCTCTGGTGTGCATTCAGGAAGGAGACCGAGACGGACGAGTCTCTGGAGAAAAACCTGTATGAACATTTACCAGGACTGCTGTCTGATGAAGAACAGGAGGAAGTCACGGTCACAAACAAACCATCATAATGGTTTAAGAGACATTTTCCAACTGTGATATTTATTTATCATTTAATGATGCCTTCAGATGTGTAATGCTTTTTTCATATGGAGTCGGAAATCATTTGTTGAAATGTCTAACTGACTTTCCAGAGACTCTGCTCTTGAAAAGCGACTGCAGTGAATGTGATCTGTAGTCAGGTTTATATTAAACTCAGAGACATTTAAGAAATGCCAGTATAATGGAGAAACTTCTGAATTGTGACTGCTGCTTTACGAATATCGTCAGGGAACGCGTGATCAAACACATTAAAAGTCAACATCAAGAACAGGCCTTCATTAAATTATACTTGATCTGTATAATAAACTGTACAAACTAATTTTAGCGGTTTTTCTCTTTAACCCAGTTTCACAAACAAGGCTTAAACTAAAATGCATGTTTGAGCAGATTCAACTGAAAACAGTAGCACAGGCATCTTGATCACGGCCATTGTTTATCACAAGATGCAGTGATTTTCTCTAAAAGCTACTTAAATTTCCTAATTGAATTAAGGCCTAATCCTGGCTTAATCTAAACACTGTCTGTGAAACCAGGCCATTCAATTTTAAAAATAGACAAGTTGTCTATAATAGTACATTAAATGTGAGTATACTTATGTACTATTGCACAAATGTATCGTCTAACTATACAAAGCGACCTCGAGCTTTGGAAAGGCGCTACATAAAACGTCTTCAACAGATCCATGAGGGCGTTGCTAGTTGCTTGGTCAACAAGGAACCATTTTCTGGACAGAGTATCAAGTCTTTAAGAACAAGTATTAATATTTTCCAAGCTGGACCTTTGAGGACATTAGCATCTACATAATCTTTAGTCCTGGAGGGCCGCTGTCCTGCAGTTTAGCACCAACCCTAATCAAGCACGCCTGAACAAAGTAATAAAGGTCTTCAGGATTACTAGAAAGGTACAAGCAAGTTATTAGGGTTTGAGCTAAACTCTGCAGGACAGTATCAAAGTTGCTCAGCCATGATCTAGGGCTTCAAACTTTGATATGAGAAACAACTGAAGGCAAAAATGAGCAGCAACAAAAGATTGAGGTAGTGGAAAGTTTATTTACAACCAAATGGCCACAATAGAAGAGAAACCCAATATAATAACGATAGAAATAAAATGGACAGTCTAATTCATCATGAAGCATGCAGACTAGGCAGAGGTATATGAAAGTCTAAAATACAAACTTTAAAACCCTGAGGAGCTCCCGGAATGTTCTGACACTGCCCCCCCTACTATCAACTTTAACCACAAGATACCCCGTTCCCTACCGCAACTACCAAAAAATACAAAAAAATAAACTTAAACTACACAGGCATTTAAAGTCAAGAGTGTAAGAACCCCAACACCCCTCCCACCCGACCCACCCGCACAACAAACCCCTCCCTCATATATTCCTCCACACACAAAAAAGTTGAGTAAATAGTAAAGTTTAAGCACGCTCTCCACGGATTCGACGGGCCAACTGGATGTCTTTGGGCATGATGGTGACGCGTTTGGCGTGGATGGCGCACAAGTTTGTGTCCTCAAACAGACCCACCAGGTATGCTTCACTTGCCTCCTACAATTCAGAGAGAAAACATTAGGAGAGACCAAAGATACAAAAAACTGAAGCATTAGGTCAGTGGTCTTCAACCAGGAGTTAAAGTGAGCTAAAACTACTAAAAATCTAAATATTAAGTATTTGGTTATTTTGATCGATATACATCTACTTATGCCAAGGTCCAAAATATTTTTTGGACTTGAAGGTAAATAGGTTGAGCCACTGAACTGGGTATAGCTATACAAAATCCACATCTAGAACACACACCTGCAAGGCGCCAATGGCAGCGCTCTGGAAACGCAAGTCCGTCTTGAAATCTTGAGCAATCTCACGAACCAGACGCTGGAACGGAAGCTTGCGGATCAGCAACTCTGTGGACTTCTGGTACCGACGGATCTCACGAAGAGCCACAGTTCCCGGACTGGAGGGAAAAAGGCAGAAAAGTAATGCATTTAGTTGCTATTGGGACAAAAATAAATGCAGAGCACTATATACACACTATACTTTATATACAACTTGTGTGGTAATATGCTGGGGGGTTTTTTAAAAAGAGGGGAAAAAAAAGTAGTTTATTTAAAGTGTCATTGTTGCAGTCAGCGTTGGGTCAGTTACTCTGAAAGTAATGAAACTAGTAATTAATCAGTGTAATTGGATTGCTGTTCAAATTACTCCCTAAAAAGTATTTAATTACTAATTAAATTCTAAATCCTATATCAACCTCAACTAGTTAAGTGATTCAAGGATAGACATGAAACTTAATGTAATTAAAATAAACAAATTTGTATTAACTAACTTAGTATGAACTAAGTTCATAGTAACATTAAGTTAAGGGAATACTCTAAAATATATATAAAGTAGTTTAAGTAACAGTAACTAGTTACACTCACTGATTACAGTGTAATTACATTTAATTACTGAGTAATATTAATAAAAACATGTACTTACTACAGCGTTATGGTAGGATTAGGGTTTGGTTGAGTGTTAGTTGCATGTAATTATGCATAATTAAATGTTATTACTATGGTAAGTACACGTAACAAGGAAGTTGGAAGTTTAAAAAGTACACATGCATAAACAAACAAAATTACATAATGCATGCAAGTGTATATAAATGACTGAAGTTCTTTTTGCTAAGCAATGTATAAAAATGAGAATTATACATATAGTTATACAAAATGTCAGTCAAATTCTGTGAAGATGTTTACATGTACACGTGCATATATAAACAACGCGTGTGTGTCCTCACCGGTATCTGTGGGGCTTCTTCACTCCACCGGTAGACGGCGCACTCTTCCTGGCAGCCTTGGTGGCCAGCTGCTTCCTGGGGGCTTTACCACCAGTGGATTTACGGGCAGTCTGTTTTGTACGTGCCATGGCACTTTAATGAAGTGATCTAAACAGAGAGACAAGAGCCGATAAGACGACAAGAACAGCAGCCGCGGGGAATTCCGCATGCAATGATGTAATCAACAACAACACTCTAGGTCCCGCCCATAATAAAGTCATGCTGTAACGCACGTTAAGTGTAGGAAAAGGCCACAACATATTTCCATTACACTAACTATTAGTGTACAACTTGCTGGCGCAATTTAAGCAAAATCGAAGAAACGTGTACTTTAAAGTAAATGAGTTGGCGAAAATAAGAGTCGTTTTAAAAACCTAAGTTACCATTTCATAGATTATTTTGCATTTAGAGTCACTTGGATAAATAAAAAAAACCAAGAAGCAACGCTTTTTGCTGTGGCAAAACGATAAGCTGAACTCGCAGTGGGACACTGGGTCGCACACACATAACCGATTCCCATTCAACACACACACACACACACACACACAGCCTGAAGGCAAAAATCGTCAACGGTAGTCGGTTTCATTCACCCATTCAGCAACTAGTACTACAAAATACGCCATGTTCGCGTCAATTATAGCGAAACTGATGACAAAGAACCGGCGAATTGAAACCTAGAAGCCCTGATTAATACAGCAGTGAAGTCCACCATCTCAGGATGAGACACAGACACGTTTCTGCCTTTATGTGTAACATGGCGCCCAAGAACACCAATTATAGCCGTTTCTTTGTCTACACCGACAATTCAGTAACACAACATAATAGTGTTCAAAAGAAAAACGACACGTGTTGTTGAACTTCGTTCTAAAAACACATACTTAAGGTTAAAACCGGCTAAATAACTTTTAATAAAGCACAAGTAAATGTAAACTCACGCTCGTTAGCTTAGCTTGTTGCTACCGCGACAAAAAGGATCTAAAACCGCCGTTTGCGAATTCAAACGCCGAAAACAAACTGAACGGTTTACATGTAACAAAATATTTCACATACACGATCTTTAATATTTTAAATACAAGATACGATATGTATTTTTTTACTTTAAAACCGAACATTAACGATACTTACGATTTTTTGTTTCGGTTAATCCGTCAAGCCCAAAACAAGGAACGTAGGTCACGCGCAAATGCGAGTTGGCTATTTTTATACAGCCAGTGACGTCTGTGCGTGCGCTAAGCCACGCCCACGTCGCCTCTCATTGGCTGGAGGAGCGAGGGGGAAAATTTACCCTTCTTTAGTATTTTATTTATAATAGTTATAACGCGGTTTTGATGTATTTTTTTAAAGCCCTTTCTATTCTGTTTCTGCAGATGAATCAGATTGTTTAAACGGTTAACTGTTCTCAAACGGCTAATAACAATCTTAGTGAAACATCGGTGTTAGATGCTTTTAAAAAAGCTTTCCATTTAGTCATGTTGGTGTTGATTACATAACCATCGCGTAAGAACAACCGCCCCTTACGGTTACTTTTATGACTAATACAAAATATTATGTATCGTTGCTCCGTGCTTTTGAGATGTAACGTTACTACTAATGCAGTCTTTGTGTGTTGCCAATGCTTACGGAGGGTATATTAAATTATTCTAGGAACCTCTAAAATAGCCAATCTGTTACCGGCGGAACCCTTCGACGGGTGCACACACATATGGCTATCAACACATGAGTAGTACATATTTGTAAATCAGAAGTAGTTAATTGACTCCGTCACATTTCTATTTTATTTTATTTTTTCCGTAAGTGCTGCACACTTGATAGGTGATAGTTTGTGTACAGACTGCGAGTGTATTTGGTGTTCAGAAGATTAAACCTCCAGCTATGACAGAGGAATCAACTGGAACGGGTAAGATATAAAGCAGCTCATAAACCATTCTAGTTCAATTTATTGAATATACGTGAAATTTGGCAGACTTTTATATTAAATTAAACTGTTTGTCTTAGTTAGTAGCATCCGGATAAATGTTTTCAATTGGTGTATTATTTCCAGGAATTCTGGTAAATGAGAAAAGCATGGATGGCAAGAGTGGAGAGGCAGAGACTGACACAGTGCCGCATCCCAAAACAGCAACCCAAAGCTCTGAAGCTCCTGCCAATGCTAAAAAACACAAGAAAAAGAAAGCAGGTGATGGAAAGGATACCCAGCAGAAAGTGATAAGAACCACAGCTGAGGAAACACCTAAACAAGAAACCACAGAATTAGTAAGCACATACACACTTATTATTAGGAATCATCAAGTATAGAAAATAAGAAATATGCACCTGATATTTACATATGCTTCATATAGTATACATTACTGATCATTATTTTTGCATGTATAAGCTGTGGCAAAGACAAATAAATAAGTTGACTTTCTGATATTGTGTTAGGCTCCTGACGAGCAGCTAAACCGAGAGCTGGACTGGTGCATCGAACAGCTCGAGCTGGGCTTGAGAACTCAAAAAACCTCCAGCAAACAAAGTGAGTGTGTCTGACAGCACTACAAATACAACACCTATATAAATAGCTTAGTGAACATTTAGCCCGACACCGATAATTCTTTATGTTTGAAAGCTGATAACCGATAGATATACGCACCTATGAATGCACCTATATATGTCTCCGTTTAGGGGAAGAAGCAAGTCGTGCTTTGAAGACTTTACGTAGCTCCAAAGCTCCCTTGGTGAAGAAGAGGCAGGTAATGCGAGCCATCTCAGGAGACTACAGGAAGAAGATGGAAGAGGAAAGAGCCAGACAGTTCAAACTCATACAGTCAGGTAAGGCAACAACACAAATTTATATATTATGTATTTATACCTTTTTTGTGTATGTGATAAATAACAGGGGTTTTCAATCTTATATATGCCACAAATGGACCCCCAGCTTGTCATGTATAATATCCAAAAAATTTCTTCTGTTCATTGTAGTACTGTGTTATTATTTGTCTCATGTAATCGCTCTGTCAGTGTTTCAACAGCGGTGAGACATCAATAAAATGGCTAGTTAACAATGAAACGTAACTTTACATTTACCTCAGGAAAAACCAATCAGTATCAATAGTATGTGGGAAAGATTGGATAGAAAAATGAACTCTAGAGAGAGAAAAAAACACTATTACATTCACTTATATCACTAAATAGTTATTATTCTAACATTATAATTATAAAAAACTGCCTTATAAGTAATTGTAAATCTGTTGTTAATTTTTTGAACTTTTAAAGGGATAGTTTACCCAAAATTTTAAATTCTGTCATCACTAACCCATGACACTTGACGGTAGCCATCGACTTCCACAGTATTTTTCTTTTCCTACAATGGAAGTCAATGTGTGCCATCATGTGTTTAGTCACCTATATTCTTTTAAAGTGTGTAGGATATATTTTACTGCATTTGTTTTTGCATTTGCTTAAAACATAACATGTACTGTACCTGAAATACAGTTTCAAAATGAATCAACATAGAATCTAATTGAGGTCAGAATCAAATCACAAGCTTATGAATCGAATCAAATTTGGAAATTTGTGTCAATACAATTCTCACTCTAAGCTGAACTCAGAAGTTGGTAGCCCTGCTTTTATTTTTAAACTTTTTTTTGCATTAATTTTAAATTGTTTATTTATTTAGGTCATTATATCTCGTTTTTTTTTTATTAATTGACTGACCTCTTGCCCTCCCTTGTGGCCCCCTAGTATTCTGACATTATGATATAAAATTGCTGTCTCTGTCTCTGTAGCGATGACCTCTGCCCGGGTCACCAGTGTCTCTGAGTGCAAACCAGTGTTCCACCGGAGAGCTGAGAGAAACACACAACCCACAGACAAAACAGACCAATCTCCAGAGACGCACACTCTGCAAGGGCCCCGGGAGACAAATGAACACAATGAGACTGATGACGACACAAAACCTTTTGTTTTCACTAAAACACATGAAGAGTTTTGCTTTAATTTCAATTTGTGACTTCACACATTTGCATCAACCTGCAGGATTTGTGCCTTAAGTAGACATACTTCTGTTGCATAATTTTGCTGTACATATTTGATGCATTTCATTAAGTGTACTATATTGCTAATCATATTTCACTTTTTTTTTTAAATGTTCCTGCTATAAAAAAAATAACTAAGAAAAAATGCTATTAAAGTATTTTTACTTCACAAGCAAAGGTATGCTCACTGTGTGCACATTTTATTGTTATATATTTATTATAATATACTTGATATAATTTAATATATGCACCCTTTTTCTTTACCATATACTATTATGTCGGTGGCAGCGTGTTGACGATGTAGATGCTATGGCAACGTATTTAAAAGCCTTACATTAGAAATGTCAGCTTGTCAGCAAATAATTTAAGTGCGTTATTTCACCTCCTGTGAACGCTTTTCCTGAAAACAAACCATTCATTTTATGTGTAAAAAATTCCTGTGCAAGTGATCAACAAACGTGTTGCTGTTTGAAGTCGTCAGGCACGTAATATAGCAGCGCTGGAGCAGAGGCGCGTAGGATATGTAGTCCTACATTGCGCACTTGCCGTTCATATTGTATTATGGGAAACAAACAAAAGACTACAACTCCCTGTGTGCTCCCTTCGAGATATTCAACAACACTCCCCGGTTGGAACACAAAACTTCCTTTGAGTTGCCGCTGCTGTTGCGAAAACTTTGAATTGCAAGTTTTAATTATTTTAAGGTTTGTACGCTTGTATTTGTCGGGTGCTTTATTTAGTTTCTGGGCTATGCGTTTATGGTATTAACTGTTGTTGTAAAAAGTTGCCGTCTTCATATTTATAACTTTTTGTAACTAACTATCAGCATCATAACCATGCCATAAACATTATATGAGTGTGTATGAGATGGCATAATTGAGTTTTTGATGTATGCACAATAGCCCTTTAAATGTCTGAGACAACATAACGGAATGTTATTCCGGTGCAGATTTTTTGGAGAGATCAAATCATATGTATACATACTGTAAATATCAAAGCTCGTTTGAAGAGGAGGATGTCTGAGCTGAGCGACGAGGCCAGCAGTGAGTCGGACCAGTTAGGCTCGAGTCTGTCCGTGTGGCTCGCGGGCGGTGGAGGTGCTCTGATCGGCCCTGAGGAGCTGAACGTGCCGCTGGACCTTCACACCGCCTGCTCTATCGGACAGTATGATGTGGTGGCCGAATGCATCCGCAGGTAACATCGAATACGTTTGCTGTTCATGCATGTTACCCAGCTAACCGTTTTTGTTCAGTGTGCTTGAAATAGATTTTAAAGAAATAGTTCTGGTTCTCTGAAGGTTCTGTGAACATTAGCTTTTGGTTAAAAAATAAAACAACACATTTTATACTAACAATAATGGTTATACTAACAATTTGAGAATCTATACGGTTCACACAAATAATGCATAATAGATCAATGCACGTTATCATGTTTCAAATCCAAATTGATAAATCTTTTTTATAAATTATTTATCCATGCACATTCTTCACATTCTTGAATATCCTTTACATTTCATGCATAACCCTTTAAATTCAGCTCAGAATATCTCACATCTTTGCTTACCTCTTGTGGAAACATAAATATTTAGTTATATATATATATAACATGATATCTCATGACTCTTGCCACTAGATGACCTTATAGCTCTATGAGCAAATGAGCTGTTCCACTGGGTTCTAAAGTCAGTTCTTGAGTTTATCTCTTCAGATACACATGTAGAAATTATAAAATAATTTTGTTGGCAAAGGTTACTTTTAATTTTGAGCTTTTTCCAATTTTCCCTATGTATTCTGAAGCATTCCATTCATTCGTAAGGAGGTTGAATTGATCTGCAAAGGACTGATTTATTACTTTTTTTTTATTTCAACCAAATAAACTCCTCAGATCCAGAATTTTTTTTTCTGTATTTGTTGTTTAAGTGTGATTAAAAAAAGTCCTAAGATCCACTCAGATGAACATTACATTTTAAAATAATAAAATAATAATCATTTCGGGTCAAAGTAACCCAAAGGACATTTTGACTTCATATTAGATTTACTTGAGATGCAAATGTTAAATAAAGTCTTAAAAAAATTGAACAAGAACAAATATCTGTCAATGAGTTAAGAAAACTTCCTTTAATTTTAGTAGATTTTTCTGAGCCCATTGGAAGATATTTGTTGTTTTAATCATAATCACTTCATTTGCAAAGTCTTCATATTTTGTGATTTTGTATATCCAGTGCATGTTGATTTAAGAATCTTTAGACATTTGCACAGGAAAAAAAAAAGAAGACAAAAAAAAAAACTTTTCCCCCTCATAAGATCAGAAGGTTCAGTAAAAGTTATTTCCATATTCTATTTGTTGGGACCAGAGTCATTCAAGCTACCTCTTTGTAAAATGAATGAACAAGTAATGTATATCAGTTGGAAGTAGTATTTTTAAACTCTGAAGTGTTGCTAATAAACTCATTGCATTACTAAATGCAACAAAAAGACTTATTTACAAAATCTCACTTTCCTCACCCGAATGTGATTCCAGGAGAGAGGTGGATCTGGACGGGAAGAACATCGGTGGTTGGACTCCTCTGATGTACGCGGCGTACATCGGTCACGATAGCATCGTGAACCTTCTGCTGGAGGCGGGCGTCAGTGTCAACTCCACCACGTCTAAAGGACTCACACCCCTGATGCTCGCCGCCAGCTGTGGGAACGAGAGCATCGCCTACTTCCTGCTGCAGGTCAGAGGCACGTTAACATTTGCTATTTGAATCAAGCAGTTTCTTTCCCCCAAAAAACTCCAATACTGGATGAAACTTTCTCTCTCTACAGCAAGGAGCGCAGCTTGAATGTAAGGATGTGCGAGGATGGACGGCTTTGTTGTACAGCACGGCTACTGGACATCAGCAGATGGTCAAATTCTTATTAGAGCATCACGCCAATGCAAATATCAAGTGAGTAACAGTCGCATGCATTAATACAAACCTACTAGCAAATATTCTTTCTTACACACTCGGGCGGTGTTCAGAATAGCACACAATAATGCTGTATGTATACTTTGCATAATATGCACATTTTCTAAATGTATGGGACATTTTAAAATCCTACACTGCAGTGTGCCTTAGACATTGACTTTCCAGTTCCGATATGATGAATAAATTGAAGGAGATATCATCAGTATCTTGATCTAAACCATAGCTTTAGGCAATAGAAATCATTCTAATATGCTGATTTGCTGCATTTACAACAATACAAAGGCTTGTCATGAACCTAGATGGAGCAGACTGAAAGCTCCTTTACTCAGTCTGCTTGCAATCGCATCATTCTCTGTAGGACACAGCTGATTGGTTCCTGCAGCATCATTAGCTAATAAGCTCGCCGCTTTAACCTTCAAATACTTGGTCAACATTTGCTGTAGCAGGGCAGCATGCTTTTAAAAACCCTCCACCTTCCCCAGCTCCACCTGTATAGATCTGCTACGGGTAATTAAACGTGCAGTGTGTAGTATTTATGAGGATCTATTGACAGAAATGCAATATAATATCCATAACTATGTTTTCAGTGGTGTATAAACACCTGACATGGCGAACCGTTATGTTTTTATTACCTGAGAATGAGACGTTTCTATCTACACACACCGCGGATTCCCTTACAGTGAAGTTGCCATTTTGCGCCGTCATGTTTCTACAGTAGCCCTAAAGGGACAAACTTCTCTACAGAGCGCTAGTCACTCTCTGCTCTCTCAGATGATGACATCTTTGTCCTGTGTCAGCCACCGTAGCTCCTCTATTGAAAGGAAGGAGTGAGCAGTGGGTTATTCACAACCTCACCACTAGATGCCGCTAAAATATACACACTGCACCTTTAATGTACGTTATTTTGTAAAGTAGCTGCATGTCTAACTTGCTCACAGCAGTCTGTCTTGTATGTATTGGCAGTATGAAGTCCCGAACTTGCTCTGAACAGCAGCAGCGTATCAGATCTATTCTGTCAAGTCTAAACAATAACATATTTCAACATTGTCATATCCATTAACATTTCAAACATGACACAAATACAGTTCATACATTAACAATACTTCACTCTCAGTGAACACGTGTCCTTTTAAGAGCCATTCAATCTTTGACCTGTGTCCTCACAGAGAGCCGCTGTCAGGATTTACACCGCTCATGGAAGCCGCAGCGTCCGGCCATGAAATCATCGTTCAGTACTTCCTCAACCATGCAAGTGTGACTTTACTATAATATTTCAAATAAAAAAAACATCATTTTAAATGTGCATTAGTCTGATGAAGAAAACTCAATGCATCTATTAGTAAAGTTGCATGTATTTTTGACTCTGCGTATGGTTCAGGGCGTACGAACGGAGGAGAGGAACGTTAAGGGAGAAACGGCGAGAGCTCTGGCTATGTTATACGGACACACCAAAATCGCCAGCCTCATCGACATGCACGTCATGAGAGCCAAATCATGTCAGTCACACACCTAAGCATTTGCAATTTCCTTTTTTTATCATACACTCAGGGAATAACACGACCTACTCTCTCTCCGTAGCTGTGTATGAGGAGTTGAGCTCCTCTGAAGAAGAAAGTTCGAGCCCTCGAGTTCGTTCAGCGCGCGGTCGAACCAGAGGACCCAGCATTCACGACGGCCCTCAAGCAATCGCACGCTTCAGAGTCGGCCCCAAACACGGTACTCGCACAATATATCTGTGCTCAAAAGATTTCTTCATGTTTTTGAAAGAAGTCTCCTCCTCACCAAGGCTGCATTTATTGGATGTTCTGTCATTGCAGAGGCTCCTGTGGCTCCACCCGGATACATGACCTTCCGAGAAGTAGGCGATCAGAGCGAGGGGATCTGCAATCGGGACGTCACTTCCCCTATCAATGAGCTCGACGGCCAGAGCAATAGCAGTAGAGGTGAGCTGTTCAGCAAGAGGTCAATCATTCTCACCGATACATTCGCTAAGAACATAATGGGCCCAATCGCAATGATCTGAGTGCAAGACCTGAAGCTCACGGCACAGGTACACTAGGGTCGGTCCGAATCCACTATTGCTATTTTAACGACAGAATAAACGGTTGGCACACCAGGCACATGGTCTAAAAGGGTTGTCCCTCGTCTCTTAATGAGTCATGGGTGTGTTTTTGGCGTAATGTGCAATAAACCAATCAGAGTCTGATCTCCCATTCCCTTTAAAAGCCATGGTGGATTCACTATTTACATGGAGGAATTTGTGAGCGGAAAGACTAAACACTTCTCCAGAGAGGATTAATTTTAATTTGAATGTTTGGCATGTTTGTGTGCCGCTGCGTAATAATGTGTAATAAACAGAGTGTGTGTGCGTTGTGGACCCGTCTATAGGTGCATATTACGAACAGGCTCCTTAAATAACACTTAAAATACTGCACCACTGACTTCAGACCAGGTTTTTGTTGGCGCAGTTGTTTTCAGTTCCTCAAAATAGCAACGGGCCAACACTGCTCCTGAACACATCTGGTTTTCAGAGCAGACGCCCATGGCCGAAGGGATTTCAGGCTGAAACTAGCGCTAACACTTGTTGTGCCTGGCGCCGCATTGCGCCGAGTGTTTGAAAGAGCCCATCATGTGATTCTGCTTCCACTGTTTATGCAGATGAGCTGTTCTTTGATAATGACATGCCCACCATGAGGAGCAGCAGCAGCAGCAGTGATGGTCTGTCTCATCTCCTCGGACTCAGCAGGGAGGCGTCGCTGGAAAGCAACGAGGTCCGAACCATCACACATCACAACAAACATCTCCGACAAACTGTACACTTAACGTCTCGTTCATGTTTGCAGGACTCTGATCAGGCTAAGAGGAGTTGTCCACGTCGAACCAACAAACTCCAGCACTCCAAAGGCAGGAGTCCGTATAACAGCGCAGGTTACCGCGAGACGCCGGCTTCCTCTGGACCTCCTCCTTCATACACTGGACCAAAGGTGTGTGTGTTTGCATATTTTGCTAGTCGCTTCCATATGTGTGTTGTATGGCAATGTGTTCCTGACCTCAGATGCACCAGTAAAGTGTGTGTGTATATGTCACAGGATCTGGCAGAGTTTCTGGAGCAGGTCGGGTTCAGTAAGTACCTCCCCCTGCTGGAGGAGCAAGACATCGACCTGAGGATCTTCCTCACACTCACCGAGAATGACCTCAAAGAAGTTGGCATCACGTGAGTCTCCCTTTTTTATTTTTTTATTCCAGCACCCTCACGATCCTACATGGGACAAATGATTAGAGAATGGATGGATGGAAATGAATTGGATTGCTTGAAATTTACTATTTTATTTATTGTATTAAAAATATTTTACTTTATTGTATTGTTTGTTTTGTTAAAAAATAATCAGAAAAATTACTTTATTGTATTAAAAATGTATCCATATTTCATTTTATTATTTTGTTTTTTATTAAAAATGTACTGCCTTTAATTTCATTTTATTAAATTAATTGTATTAAATAAAAAAATTATCTGGTTTATTTTTATTATTTTATTTAGATTCATTTTTATTTAATAAAAAATATAATTTTATTTAACTTTACTAGTTGTGCTTCTCTCTTTATAGTCTATTTGGTCCTAAGAGGAAGATGACATCAGCAATAGCCCGTTGGCACAGTAACGCCCGGCCGCCCAGTGATGCGTTAGAGCAGGCGTACGCCGACCAACTGGAGGCTGAGATGCAGGAAATGGCCATTCAGCTTCATAAGGTACTGGCTGCATGACTTCCAGTCACATGATCCATTGTTATTGCTATCTAAAACTAAAAATAGTTTAAATAAAGCTCAGATAAATTTAAATATAAGTAAAACTGAAATGTTGCCTTGGCAACTAACAGAAAAAAATATATAAATAAGTTGAAATTATAGTACTGAAATTAATATAAATTAAAGCTAAATATGAAAAAAAAAAAAACTGACAAAAGCACAAAAAAAATGATTAAAACAAACTAAAATTAGTAAGCATGCTAAGTTTAAATACTTGTTTCTCTGAAAAACAAAGTTACAGTTATTCTACTTTTAAATGTGCATTCCGTGTCGGAATGTCTGTTTTTGTCTGTGATCCCGCCCACTTACATTTCACCCAATAGGATTACAACACTACAGGTTGCCAGATGGTGCAAAACAATACATAGGGCAGCCACGGAAACAAACTAGGACAGAGATCACAGATTCTACCCCCCCCCCCCCCCCCCCAAAAAAAAAAAAAAAAGCTCTTTGACTAGAAGCATATTAAAACCATAGAGTGTAAAATAATTATGGACATAGTGTCCGTGACGTCAACCATAGGATTCCGATCAGCCGTTCTGAAGCGTAAAACAGGGGCGAGCTGGGCGTCGCCATCTTGTGAGCGAGTCATCGCGTGTCACTCCTGGATAACAGAAAATGGGCAAAGAGGCGGGATGTGGGCGGAGCTTAGGTGACGCAATGACTTTAGATGGCAGATAAATGGCTATCCACCATCAAAGTGGCCACGCCCTTAATTACGCAGAACTTTAAGGCTTTATATAACGTAAACGAATGAGTTATAAAAAAATTCACCCCCCTCACAGTTGTCATGAAGGTCAAAATTAGCCGTATAGGCAAAAACCACAATTTGTACCAGGCAGTAAACATGTTTTTTTCTGCTGTAAAGTTTTCCGCAGTCTTGTGCTCCTTCTGGAGCCTAGTGGCCAGTTGAGGAATTGCAGTTTACATTACTTTTGTATTGGCTTAAAGAGAGATCGCCGGAGGTTGCCACTTGATTAAAACACGGATAAATCAGCTTATCAGCTTACACTCCGCCTTCCATTGTCAATTGAAAAAGTCTGAGTAGGAGGAGGAGGAGGAGGAGGAGGGGGCGGGGGGGAAACAAATCTCCAATATTTTGAATTTGGATTGCAGTACCCATTTCAACCACTAGTCAATATTACATACTGCACCTTTAAAATATAACAATAAATGCTCATTCAAAATACTTATTTTCTATTACTATAAAACAACACTGGCATGATCTTTACTTCACACAGCTCATTTGCACACAGAGCATTTAGGGCTCAGGGAAGAGAAGTAGAATAATCTTGTAATTTGCACCTAGTTTGCCTTAGACGCACCGTAACATCAACAATGTGTCAAAAATATGTGTCTATGATGAATGTACACAGAGTGATAAGTGAACCTCACCTACTTAACCTGTTTCACAAAGTAATGTTATAATAATTGTTAAATGTAAGCAGGTCGATTCGTAAACATGTTGTTCATAAGGTTTTAACAGCCTTTAAACTAATAAAATATCAGAGCATAAGTACTTTATATTCATTTAGTTGTGTAACAGGTCACAGTAAAACACACAACATGCTATAAAATGTGTCCATTAAAACACGATGAGATCAAAGGATAAAACTGTAAAAAATGTTGTTCTGGCAACAATTTGTGGCAAACATAGCCATAAATTTACCACGTAATAACTGCATATAAAGATAGCTTTAGTTACTGTGTGGTTCTCCTCAGCCTTTCTTTACTTCCTGTTTTGGCTTATAAATATACGTGTGTGTGTGTGTGTGTGTGTGTGTGTAGCGCTGCGTGGAGGTGGAGTCTCTACAGGCTCAGGTGTCTCAGGAGAAGGAGCTGCGTGCCGTGATGGAGGGATGTCTGATGGAGGAGAAGATGGCGTGGAAGAGCGTTCAGGCAGAGCTGCAGGAGAATGCCAAGCGCGTTCAGACGCTAAGCGGGAAACTGCACGCTCTACGCAACACACACACACAGCTCACGCAGGACGACGCTCGAGCGGCGGGGAAAGGTGTGCAGAACCCACCAGCGCTTTCACTGAGTCTAGATATAAATATATGTATTCCCAGAATGCATTGCAAATAATGCAATCTACACGGAAATATATTGTAAAATGTAATTGAAACCACACCAATTTGTGGATTATGAAGCATGCAAATATTCTTATGATACAATTTGGTGTGGTTTCAATGACATTTTTATAATATATTTGTGTGTAGATTGCATTATTTGCAATGCATTCTGGGAATACATAAACTACTAAGAATTTCTTAAAATATTTATTTATAAATATATATTGATATATGTTTGTAATTGCCTGCAAGAGTTTCTTGAAAAACCTTTATTTAGTTGATTATTTTGCAAATTATAAAAAAGAAAAAATCATTGGGGGTTTTGCTTACAAAAAAAAACAACTTTTAATAATAATAAATTGCACAATAAAGACAATATTAACTTAAGTTGTCATTATGGCTATAATCTTTTGGTAGCACTTAAGTTCAGGGTCCAGTTCTCTCTATTAACTTTCGGGTTTTTACTTTATTAGTATTTATAAAGCACATATTAATGCCTTATTCTGCATGACCTTAACAACTACCTTACGAACTATTAATCAGTAATTGTGTTAGTTGGATAGTGACCATTTGTATTTCTGTAGAGATTTAAGTGTTATTATTGGTGAGCAGACTGTTGATCTCTGGATGGAAACAGAAGTCGTCTTTCAGGCTGTGGTGATGAACTGATCTTCCAGACCTCAGCTGTTTTAATATCTGCTGTGATGTTTGTCTGTCGTAGGTGACGGCTTGATGTGCTCTCAGCTGCTCTCTAACATGGACTCTCATATGGCAGAGCTCGGTAAGACTTCTGCTTCAGTGTGTGTGTGTGTGTGTGTGTGTGTGTGTGTGTGTGTGTTTCCTGCACGTGCATGTGAATTCATATTGTGTCTTTGTCCAGCTGACAGTCTGAAGGAAGTCCTCCACAGTCTCCAGCGTCTGAGCGCGTCAGAGAAAAGCTCACACAACTGGGAAGAATCCTAGTGGCTGCCAACAGGTCAGTTTCTCACACACACACACACACACACACACACACACACACACACACACACACACACACACACACACACACACACACACACACACACACAGTAAAACACTGGGAGTCTATGGGCTAAGTGTACACAAACAGTTTTGATCGTATTCCTACAAGATCAAGAAATGCTATTTTGGATCAAAGAAAATGTTTTCATCATTGATAATAATCAGAAATGTTTCTTGAGCGTCATCATATCAGAATGATTTCTGAAGGATCATGTGACACTGAAGACTGGAGTAATGATGCTGAAAATTCAGCTTTGATCACAGGAATACATTACAACAGTTCTTTTGAATTGTAAAAATATATATTTTTAAAAATGATCAAATAAAGTCAGCATTGAACATAGACTTCTTTCAAAAACATTACTTCTAGATTTCTTTCTGAATCTGATCCGTTTATCCTTGCAGGACACAGTTATCCTTTACCGACGGAGGGTGAAAAACCACCCTGAACACACAAGCGGCCTCAGCGACGGGCCAGAGAGAACCACTCGTGTCGGCCCTGTGTGACGAGATCAGATGGAGACGACAGGCCGAACGAGCTGCACAGATGACGGCAGGGCGGCCAAAAACGACAAACAGGTGAAGAGAGACTCTCGCCTGTGCTCCATGAGAACTGGCCAATCACAGACAGAGCTGTTTCGGACAGGGCGGAGCCAGAGATTTTGAACTGCCTGTCAGGAATTCAGCGTGTATACCACAGAAACATGTGGACACTGAAAACACAGATACTGTTTATCGCTGTACAACCAATCAAACCTCTTGATTAGATTTGTTTTATGACTATTTAAAATCTTTTTTCATAAATCAAACCTCAGATGATCTTTACTCTCAATTGTTTGTCAAATCTTATTCTCTTAAATCCTACGTATGCTCTAAATACACTCAAAATCTGCCATATTTAAAACAGAAACAGAAATGAATTGTTCTGGTGTTTCATGAATAAGGCCACAGCCACACAGGGTTAGGGTCGTACTGGTGGAGCTACTGTCAGTTTTATATTTTAAGAGCTTGTCTTTAAAACATGTAAAAATACTCTGAATATCAATTTTATATGATCATTTTTTTAATGTAAATCAGCTTGTCATTTCTCAATTATGTAAACAAAGTCTGTTTTGTAATTATGTCATAATGTACATAAATTGAGTCTGTGAATAAAGCATTTAAATCTGTAAAACACATAGCGCAGTCTTTGCTTGAGCATCAAACCGTTTGGAAGAACAGTTGAAGAGAAGACGCTTACCTGAGCCATGAGTGGAGGACCAAGACCTTTTAAAACATCTCAGATTCATCGCAGAAAATATGAAAGAATTTAAAAATGCTGATGGCAGAACTTCAGCGTTGTAGTGGCTGTATGAAGTCGGTTCTCACAGGTGCAGTCACATTAATTATCAACATCATCCACCAAACACAAACTGAACATCACGCTCAAAGCTGCACCTGTTGGTTCTGCCAAATGTTTTGTTGAGAAAGCTTCAGTCACTTTTTAAGTTTTGGGTGTCGCACAGATGACAAGCAAAGACTGGCTTTATTGTTTCTTTTTAAATAATCTGATTCAATGCAATCATGTGTTGTTGATTTACACAGTTTCCCAGAGTATTTTCAATGTGAATGAATCATATTCCCAAAGCCGAAAGTGTCTCGAGTGTAATTCAATTACATACATAAGACTATTTATAAAATAAAATCTCTTAAAACAAAAAGAGCTTGCTGATTGTGTTAGCACACATTCAAGTCTACAGATTCCCTTTTATGTGTTTGATTATCATCGGATCATTAGTTATAGTTATTTTGTATAAGTAGCAGCCTGATTGGTCCTCTGCTTGGAGAGTGTGTGTCCAGTGTTTGAGGTCAGGTGTATTCACACAGGTGTCCACAGCCGGCCGGACAGTGTTTGGACTGTTTCAGCCACTCCATCACATGCTCCAGGTGTCCACCGTGACTGCAGCCTTGACACCACACAAACAAGCCTTTGACCACGTGATGGCAAACCGCACACACACTCGCACACTGGTGGCACCTGTGGAGCGGTACAATACACCAAATTATTTTTATTTATTTAATAAATAATCTCCATATTTTAATTTAAAAAATGCAAATGTTACAAAATGTGAAAATAAATATAAGTGTATAAATAAATGTAAAAAGGCTCAAAAATACTACCTTAATAAAATGTATAATTGGTTTTCATAACTAGCACATTAATTTCATTGCTAATGTAAAATTACTAAACAGAATTGTAGTTGGTTTCTTTTCTTCTTCTTTTTGATGTAATGTTTATTTAACCAGGGAAAACATTATGTGAAGCTGGGACATGAATTAATATGGGAACATAATATATTAATAAAGTGATGAATTAATGAATTAATATGGGGGATTTTTTGTAAAATTTCCAAATGACATTTTAATGTATATTTTAATTACTTTATAATAAAATAAATATATTCATTTTATTTATTTATAGAGTGGACCTAATAGGGATTTTTTGAGCCCTTTTTCCAAATTATATATTTTTTAATAAATGAAATAATCATAAATAATAAATAAAAAAAATTGTAATAGCATAAATTCATAATTACAATTTAAAATATTAATTTTATTTATTTGTAAGCACTTTGCTGTGCAGTTATTTTAGTATCACTGATATACTATTATAGTTTTTGTTAATTTTGTTTTACAGTTTATTTTCTGTTTTCATTTTAATATTAAAGTTTTAGGAATTTTGTTGTGTGTTTATCACTTTTATTAGATTTGTTTTTTATGTTTAGTTGATGTTTATTTTATTTCAAGTGATGAATGTGTTTTTGTTTATGGTTTTAGTTGTAGTGAACACAATATAACATTTCCATAAATATTAAAAGGCCAGAAAAAACAAAGGCACCTTTAAACGCCGTAATAGACGTAGCAGCTCTGATGGTTAAGGGTACATTAGATAAACGACTTAACTTGAACTGAGGAGAAAGACCAGATAAAAGTCAGAGCTTGGGGGTCGTACCTGTCACAAATCCAGCCCTTGTTGCTCATGGGTCGCTTGCAGTTGCTGCAGTTGATGTGTAAAGTGGTGGACGTTTGGTTTAGACACATGATGGCGCCGCACGTGCTCAGTTTGATCACCTCGTTGCTGACGTTCCACAGCTCGAACCGCTGCAGCAGGTCAATGTAGGACATGTACCAGTGTTCCTGAAACACACACACACTCGCCACTGAGTAAATGTCATGCGCTACAAAAGACACAAGATGTGTGCGCAACGGTCAAACATGCCTGTCTAATATGTTTTCATAGAAAAACAATGGAAAACTAGCGCAGTGGAAAAGAAAAACGCATACTGTATGATACGAAAGACAAAACAAGCGACAGCCTCTGATACCCGGATGAGCAGTCATTTTACAGAGTTGCTATCAATGAGGGTCATTATAAAGGAATAACTGACCTCGAAATGTCGCCAACTGACCAATTAGAATCAAGCATTTCAGAGTAGTGTTGTCAAAAGTACTGGCCGCGATAACAAATCGGTACTGAAATGTTAAAAATGTGACGCTTCGTGCGTTCAAAAGTGACGCTCCCGCTTTCAAAGTGTTTTGAAAGCGGGAGCGTTTGAAAGCACAAACAGGGGTCAACCAGCGGACAGGTTAGCTGATAGAAGCCTGTATTTAAACGCTCTGTGTGTATCTGTGCAAGCGCTCCTTGAAAAGCGTCATTGATGTTTTACAACATGTTTGTGAAGCACTGATCGTAGTAGACATTTGATAAGCGTGTGAGCATAAAGGCCAGTCAGAGGTGTTTACGATTCTGCTCAACAGAGCTCAAAGCGTCAAATTTTTGGCAAAAAATTTGGTACCGCGGTCAGTACTTTTGACAACACTATTTCAGAGAGCCATGCAATAATGAAATCTACACAAGCTGTTCTTAGACACACACCTGCGTGAGCTCGTCGATCTCTTTACGGATGCGATCGCCCAGCACGATCAGCACGGACACGGCCATCTGCACATCGCCCTGCTCCGCGTAGTAGCACAGCATCTCCTTCACAATGGGGCAGAAGAACTTGGGCGGCAGGTGGGGCGAGAAAAGCAGCTGTGAGACGGAAATGAGACTGATGGACTCCATGGGAGTCAGGCACATGCTCTCGGCCTCGCTGCCGCTCACGTGGGGCGACTCGGGCTTCTCCTGCACCGGCTCCGGGGCCGAGGGATGGTCCATGATCTCGTGGCGTAACGGGAACGCCTCCTGAGGGAGCAGGTACTCGGGCTCCTCTGCTGGAGACAGAAATCTTGCTTTTTCTCTTTATATATCACGGACCTGTGAGGTGTGTGTGTCGGAGGTGTTGACTAACCTGCCTGGTTGTCATGTTCCATGCTGTAGAGATCATCATCATCAAGTTCAGCGTCTCCAAATAGATACTCCGCCTGACCCTCGCTGCCCTCCGTCTCCTCGTTCTCTGCACAGACAGAGAGCTTTATTCACTGGTTTAGTGTTTGGAAGGTTTTCCTGGCAGCTAAAAATCTGAGCTGAAGAGAGCGTGGAGACACTGGAGGAGAACTTTCAGGACGTGACATTTTTGGGAACAAATGCAAACTTTTTTGGGAAACGTGAAGGTTTTGGGAATGAATGCAAAGTTTTTCGGGAAGCCTTATAGATTTGGGAACGAACACAAAGTGGCTCAGGACACTTAAAGGTTTTGGGATCAAACACAAAGTTTCTCAGGAAACCTGAACGTTTTGGGAATTAGCGCAAAGTTTCTCCGTTACATGCACAGGTTTTGGGAATGACGTTTACATTTTGGGAATGAACTTAAAGTTTCTCGTGAAATTTAAAGGTTTTTGGTAAAAAGAGTGCAAAGTTTCTCTGGAAATGTTTAGGTTTTAGGAAATTAACGCTAAGTTTCTCAGCAAAAGTGAAGGTTTTGGGAAGGAACGCAAAGTTTCTCAAGACAAGTGACGGTTTTGGGAAGGAACGCAAAGTTTCTCTGGAAGCCTAAACGTTTTGGGAACTTATGCAAAGTTTCTCGGGAATCGTGAAGATTTTGTGAACGAACACAAAGTTTCTCAAAGACATGCAACGGTTTTGGGAACGAATACAATGTTTCTCTGGGAACTTGAAAGCTTTGGGAACGAATGCCAATTTTCTCGGGAACGTGAAGGTTTTACAAGCATATAAGACATTCCTTGAGTAAACACAGCTCTTGAGTGCAAGCAAAAGGTTTGCACTGTAAACACAATCTACCTGACTGTAACTTGGTGAAACATCAACAAAACATTTTGCATTTCTCTTTTATCGGTTTATCATCAGGATGCAGATGCTGTCCTGCATGTTTATACGTCTCTCTCACCGTCATTGTTGTTGAGGTTGGTCTCCAAGCTGTGTATGTTGTCTTGTCTGTTTTCTTTGTTTCTCTCATTGAGAGCAGCGCTCATCTCCTTCATACTGAAGCTACATTGCAGGATGCAGGGAAAAGACTGAGCAATGATGAACAGTACAAGAGGTTGGGATTCAAAAATCAAATGGGGTAATTATTGGTACCTGTTGACGAGCGGAAGGATTCCTGACTTATTCAGATTGTGATTGGTTGACAAGGACGGATTTGCCGGCTCGGAAAACATAATTCGCAGCATCGTCCATGTGGTCGATTCCTGTATCGCACACAAACCAAAACTCAATAAAAGCCAAATACTTTAACACTTTAGTTTAGTGCCCTTGTTATGTTACCTGTAGTTACTGTAGTAATAACTATAAATGGCGTTTCGTTTATATATCACAGCCGTTGAGCTAAGTAAAGCTGCAGTTTCCTCCTATCTCCTCCATATTGCTCTAAAATATAGCATTCTGTGCAGAATTCAAATAAATCCGATACGTTTTTCAGTCTGCGTCCACTCACGCATTTGAAACGATAGCACAGTGTGAAAGCTGGGGCGGTTCGCATGACACTAACATGAAACCAGACTTCATTCACCCCAATATAAAGCATATTTAAACTGTCTGAATCATTCCCTATCCCCTATACAGTGCACTATGTGCCATTCACCATGTAGAAAATGGTAAATGTGTGAAAAAGTGACCGATTTCAGCTGCAGTTTCAGCATCTGTTTATAATGTAGGGGGCGGGACTTCAGATCCTATAGAGCATTTGATTGGACAGAAAATCTGATGAAACACTGAAGTGCAGTGATGTCTTCAAAATCATTGATAAATATTGGCGGAAGCGAGAGACTGTAAGTTTTGAACACATATCTTTCAAATGCAAAGGTTGTCGTTGTTTTGAAGCGCACTAGCTTACAGATAACCTTAAGGCTAACATATTCATACTAAAAGCTTTTGATTTCATGGGGACTTTTAACAATCCAAAAAAGGAAATCTGTCTGTACCTGCAGCCTGTTGAGTCTCTTGGCGACTTGAGCGTTGTGCTCACAGAGTTCGGCGAAGGGTTTCCCACTAAGCAAGTAACTCTGCGCGGTGTTAATGAACCAGTCCATGCCGACGCTGCTGCCCGCTTCACTCTCAAACACACTGAGGGCGCTGGACACCTGTGCAAACTGCTCCGTCACATCGGGTTTCTTGAAGAAGAAGATGGGGTACCGCCGATCACCGCCTGGGTAGGTTTTACGCCCCACATCCCCTACAGAAGGGGGAGCTATGAAGAAGCACAATATTCTGATAAAAAATCAATGTGGATGAACATTTCAGACTTTAAAGGTGGGGTAAGTGTTATTTAAAAAACGTTTTACAAAACGGACTCGGGCCAAGTCCAATAACAAACTTGTAGCCAATCAGCAGGTAAGGGACGGTTAGCTGGACTATTGAGCTTGTGTACTATCGAGTTGTTCATGAGAACGGTTTGTGTTTTTGTGAATGCTATAACTCTAATCTGGTCATAATTGCAATATGTTTTTTAGTTAGACTGTCATGGTGGTGTACTATCGAGTTGTTCATGAGAACGGTTTGTGTTTTGTGATGAAGGGGTGACTTTTTCATTGAATGTTCGACCTGGATTAGTTACACACAGATTCTGCCATAGTCGTTGCCTGGGTTACGTATGTTGGGGGTGGAGCTATCAAAATAGGCCCGAGCCCCTTTTGGGTGTTGGGGCGTGTTTGTTTTGGTGATTTGAAATAACAACAAAGGTTACCAGAAAGCACTTATCCCACCTTTAAGGGAACTGTATGTAAGAAATGTATTTCAATGAATCATAAAATGGCCCTGATATGTCACTAGACATTAATAAATCATGTTAATTTCAAATACTTATATCACACACAACAGTACTCCGGCCAGGATATTGTCATTTAAAAGTAGTTGTTGCAGCCCTCAACTGATTTTGGCCTGAAGCTCCGCCCTCCACCCTCCACCCATCTACCAATCACGAAGTCAGTAGTGTTTCGGCATCTGGGTTGCCAGATCTGCTCTAGTTACCACAGCTGAGCTACAAACGTTCCTGCTGATCCTGCAGCCAATCTGGCAACCCCGAGTCAGGGGGAGGGGGATACACCGCTCTACAGTCATTTGAAAGTGATTGCAGTACCAGTTTTGGCCACAATCTTACATACACTTCCTTTAACTAACATGCATGGGTCACTCACCGCTCATCAGACTCTCTTTAGCAGCAAACGCCAGGTCGCCGAACAACCCGAAACAGAGTCCTTCGGGGTTGGCACGGTCGACGGGCCTGCTGGCATCTTTGAACATGTGCTGGTACAGCGTGCTGTCCTTTGACCCCGACAGAAGGAAGTAGGGGTCATGCTGGTGCCGCCACACTATTCCTGTGGTTACGTCTTTGTGCTCCTCGAACGTCGCAAAGGGGATGAATGGCCGGCGGACGTCCCATACGTAGATGTTGTGGTCCACCATCATGGAACAGGTCGCCAGGTGATAGCGCCGCTCCGGACGCCACTTCACCCTGGCCACCGACGCAATGGTCTGAACGCAGTAGATCTCCTTCACGCGATTGGTCGACATGTCCCAGACTTTCACCATCTTGTCACGTCCGCCTGTGGCGAGCCAACCTCTACAAAACACAGACAAGAATTATATTCACATACACAAGTTAATGTGTAACTTTTAACCAGTTGAAATTAGACAAAACATCTTTTTAAGTTAGCTAAGATAAGATATTTTAAAGGGGGGGGTGAAATGCTGTTTCATGCATACTGAGCTTTTTACACTGTTAAAGACTTGGATTCCCATCCTAAACATAGACAAAGTTTCAAAAACTAATGTTGGACGTTTGATGGAGTATTTCTGTGTTAAAAATACTCCTTCCGGTTTCTCACAAGTTTCGGCGAGTTTTTTTCCAGTATGGGTCGGCTTGACGTTAATAGATCGGAAGGTCCTTGTATGGGCCGTACGGGCTCTTCTCCCGGTAGGGTGCGCGCGCGCGTGACTAGAGCGAGAGAGGAAATGCACGCCCGTAAACACTCTCAGGTGCAGATCCAGTCGTCCGTGAACACTTATGACGCGCCGCGCTCCACTTTATTCCTATGGGTGACGTCGAGCGACTTCAACGCTTCAGCACAGCATTCCGGGAAGGCAGCGCTGCATTTGAACCGGTTTGAACGCAGAAATGACGGGAAGCTTCAAGGCATCGCTTCAGTCGCGTCTCAAAGTGGATTTCCACGCCACTGCTGTCACAGGACTTCACCAAATCATACCAAAGAAGTGTGTTTTTGACGGAGCGGTCCCAGTGATAAAGTCCTGCTTTGGAAGCAGCCGGTGAGTAAAACTGCTTCAAATGTCTGTGCTGATGGCTACCGCCGCGTGAGTAAACATCAGTAAACGACACGATCGCGTGCTTCGTCATTCAAATGCGCTAATGGACTCCATTGCTGTTCTCTGTTGTATAACGTTACACTAGTCTGACGTGCAAAACCGTTTTGCATGCTACTGCTAAGGTTTAGTCGCATACAATAGTCCATAAACCGAATCATGTCCTCATAAACTGCGAGTAAAGACACACAAATGTTGACAGGCCACTAAATACAGTCCATACCACAGAGACGGACGTCCTGCTGCTGCTGTTTCTCCTGTTCAATTTATTTCAGCCTCCGAATGATTCTGGATCATATCTCTATTAGTTGAGCTCGATAGCCATGAGTTTCACCACGCTTGAGGACGTCACCGGTTTGGGTGTGCTCATCAGACAAAGTTTCAAAAACTAATGTTGGACTTTAGCTCCGCCCACACGATACGCCTCCAGGCGCTCAGTTTTTTCCGAAAAGACTCGGTACAGCCTATATTTCTTTTATAAATATAATAAAACTAAAGACTTTTCGGAGATGGATGGATGCAATACTACTCTATAGGTACTCAAGATTGACATGAGATTGACTGAAACTGAGTGTTTCACCCCCCCTTTAAGATTTATACACATTTTTACTATTATGACCTCATTTTGTCTTCCTTCTTTAAGTTCTTCTTCCTTGATTTTGATTGATTGTTCCTGAGGCTGATTGATTGTTCCTGATCGATTGCTCCTGTCTGTCTGCCTGCTGCTGCTGCCACCACAGTGTTTGTAGCTCTGTATAGCTGTGTTTGAATCTCTATTTGATATATTTTCTTTGTAATTTACACTGCTAAATATAACTTACTCATCACCATATAGTGTTTAATATAGCCTATCAATTTAAATTTGACATTACTAGCTTTTAATCTAAATCACTACCACACGTTAGCTTTTCGCTAGCCTGGTAGCTTTCCATCCCAGCATCCAGGTCTCCTGTTTTCTGAGTTCTATAGACAACTGTGGTGAGTTGGATTATTAAAAAGACTCCATCAGACAACTGTGGTAAGTTTTGGATTCATCAACAAATACGGTAAGCCATGTCTTCTTCTCCTGTCATTGTCACTTGCACTGCATGCTACATGTTTAGCATATCTATCTCCGTTGGCGAACAGGGCTTCACATGTGATAAATGTAAGGAATTAATCAGGCTGACGGAGAAGATTTCAGATTTAGAGACACGCATCCAAGCTTTATGTGAGAGTAGTGAGAATGTAACAGCTTTAGATACTGCTTTGGATGTGACTAGCTTAGTGAACACTCATTGTTTGGTTCCGGCTGAGCCCGCGCAGCAGGGCTGGGTGACGATGAGAAAGCATAGTCGCGGATCAAAAAACCGCTCTTCCGTTCCGATTAGAACATCAAACAGGTTCTCCCCACTCAGTGACGCACCCACTGAGGATCCTGTTGAAAGTGCCCTAGTTATTGGCGATTCTATTACACGGAATGTGAAAATAGAGACACCAGCCACCATAGTCACATGTTTACCGGGAGCCAGAGCGCCTGACATCAAAGCAAATTTAAAAGTGCTGGCTAAAGCTAATCGTAAATTCTCTAAGATTATTATTCACGTTGGCACTAATGATGTTCGACTTCGCCAGTCGGAGATCACCAAAATTAACATTAAAGAGGTGTGTAATCTCGCAAGTACGATGTCAAAAGTCGTATATTTCTCTGGACCTCTCCCCGCGAAAAGGAGTGATGAAATAGTTAGCAGATTATCATCACTCAATGGCTGGTTGTCTAAGTGGTGTCTGCAAAATAACATAGGGTTCATAGACAATTGGAAAAGTTTTTGGGGCAGACCTGACCTGTTGAAGATGGACGGCATTCATCCCTCCTGGGCTGGTGCTGCTCTTCTCTCTAGTAATTTGGCACATAGTCTTAGAGCTAAACCTTGACTCACTGGGGCCCAGGTCAGGAAGCAGACAAACTGGCTAAACCAACCGTCTGCTAGCTGTCTCACGTCACCAAAGTCAGCTAAATCCCAGCACATAGAGACTCTTTCACCTAGATATTATCACATAGAGACTGTGTCTGTTCCCCGAATTAGTAAATACAAAAAACCATCAAAACCATTCAACAGTAAAAATTTAATTGATGTCCAACAAATAAACAACAGATATAATACGGATGAACAATTGATAAAGCTTGGGTTGCTGAATATTCGATCCCTTTCGCCAAAAACGCTTGTTGTCAATGATATGATTATAGATCATAACTTAGATGTGCTGTGTTTGACAGAAACCTGGCTAAAACCTGATGATTACATTACTTTAAATGAGTGCACCCCCCGAGATTATTGTTACAAACATGAGCCACGTCTGAAAGGTAAAGGGGGAGGTGTGGCTGTAATTTATAATAATATTTTCAGTATTACTCAGAAGTCTAGTTTCAAATATAATTCCTTTGAAGTTTTGGTGCTTTATGTAACACTGTGTAGTGTAAATGATAAATCCCTTCTGACATTTGTGTTGGCTACTGTATACAGGCCACCAGGGCACAATACAGACTTTATCAAAGAATTTGCTGGTTTTGTATCGGAGTTAGTATTAGCTGTAGATAAAGTACTAATTGTTGGGGATTTTAATATCCACGTAGACAATGAAAAAGACGCATTGGGATTGGCATTTAGAGACATTCTAAACTCTATTGGAGTTAGACAACACGTATCAGGACCCACTCATCGCCTTAATCATACTTTAGATCTAATAATGTCACATGGAATAAATGTTGATACTGTTAAAATTCTGCAGCAGAGCGATGACATCTCAGATCATTACCTAATATCATGTATACTTAATTTACCTAAGGCTGCAAAGCCATCCCCTCGCTTCAAATATGGCAGGACGATAACCGCTGCGACTAAAGATTGCTTTGTACATAATCTTCCTCATCAGTTCCATCTCCTCAGCATTACAGATAGCCAAGATGAACTTGATGCTGCAACCGAAACTATGGACTCTATCCTTACTAGCACTTTAGACATAGTTGCTCCCCGGCGCTTAAAGAAGATTAAAGCAAATAATCCAACGCCGTGGTACAACGAGCACACTCGGGCCCTTAAAACAGCAGCCAGAAAAATGGAGCGCAGCTGGAAGAAAACAAAACTAGAGGTTTTTCGCAATTTGTGGAAAGAGAGCATGATTGCATACAGAAAGGCCATAAAAACTGCTAGATCTGCTTATTTCTCATCTCTTTTAGAAGAAAACAAACACAACCCTAAGTATTTATTCGATACAGTGGCTAAATTATCAAAAAATAAAGCTTCAGCTTCTGATGTTTGTAAACAACACAGCAGTAATGACTTTATGAACTTCTTTACTAGTAAGATTGATAATATTAGGAATAAAATTATAACCATGCAGCCGTCTATTACAGTATCACTTCAGACAGAGCATTGTAGGGTCACTGAGGAAAAATTACACTCATTCACTGCTATAGGAGGAGAAGAACTGGCTAAACTTGTAAAATCATCAAAATCAACAACATGTATGCTTGACCCTATACCGACTAGGCTATTAAAAGAGATACTTCCAGAGGTCATAGATCCTCTGCTTAATATCATTAATTCATCTTTGACATTAGGATATGTACCGAAAACTTTTAAGTTGGCTATAATTAAACCACTTATTAAAAAAACACAACTTGATCCTAAAGAATTAGTCAATTACAGGCCAATCTCGAATCTACCGTTTCTATCAAAAATACTTTTTTAGAAAGAAATGGTATATGTGAGGATTTCCAGTCAGGATTTAGACCGTATCATAGCACTGAGACTGCTCTAATTAGAGTTACAAATGATTTACTCTTATCATCTGATCGTGGTTGTATCTCTCTATTAGTGTTACTCGATCTTAGCGCTGCATTTGATACTATCGATCACAATATTCTTCTGAATAGAATCGAAAATTATGTTGGCGTTAGTGGAACTGCTTTGGCATGGTTTAAATCGTACTTATCTGACCGTTATCAGTTTGTAGCAGTAAATGAAGAGATGTCACACCGATCACAAGTTCAGTATGGGGTACCGCAAGGCTCAGTGTTAGGACCGTTGCTTTTCACCCTGTATATGCTACCACTGGGAGATATCATTAGGAAACATGGCGTTAGTTTTCATTGTTATGCTGACGATACTCAGCTCTATATTTCCTCACGCCCGGATGAAACCTACCAATTCACAAGATTAACAGAATGCATAGCTGATATAAAAAATTGGATGAATAGTAATTTTCTGCAACTTAATTCAGATAAAACTGAATTTTTAATTATTGGACAGAAAAGCTCCACAAGTAGTAACCGAGAATACTGTCTAACACTTGATGAGTGCTCTGTCAAGCCCTCGTCGTCAGTGAGGAACCTGGGTGTGCTCTTTGATACCAATCTTTCATTTGAAAGCCACGTTTCTAGCATCTGTAAAACCGCATTCTATCATCTTAAAAATATATCTAAATTACGACACATGCTTTCAATGCAAAATGCTGAACAGTTAGTACATGCGTTCATGAGCTCAAGGCTAGATTATTGTAATGCTCTACTGGGTGGTTGCCCTGCTCGCTTAATAAACAAACTCCAGCTAGTCCAAAATGCAGCAGCTAGAGTTCTTACTAGAACCAGGAAGTATGATCATATTAGTCCAGTTCTGTCAACACTGCACTGGCTCCCTATTAAACATCGCATACATTTTAAAATCTTGCTTATTACTTACAAAGCACTAAATAGTTTAGCTCCCCGGTACTTAAGCGAGCTCTTAACGCATTATACCCCATCACGTCGATTGCGGTCTCAAAACTCTGGCCAGTTGATAATACCTAGAATATCTAAATCAACTGCAGGCGGTCGATCATTTTCCTATTTAGCTCCTAAATTGTGGAATAGTCTTCCTAGCATTGTTCGGGAAGCAGACACACTCTGTCAGTTTAAATCTAGACTAAAAACACATCTCTTTACTATGGCATACACATAGAACATTTTTAACTTTCATTATTCAATTCAATTGACTGATTGTTAGGCTGCATTAACTAGGTCAGCCGGAACCGGGAACACTTCCCATAACACCTGATGTACTCGTTACATCATAAAAAGAGTGACATCTACGCTAATGTTAGTCTCTCTGTTTATCCCGAGGTTTATCCCGGATCTGGGCCCTGTCCGGATCGGATGGTGGACCTGCCTGGACATGACCAATGCATCCTGGAGTGTCTGCTGAGCCGTGTCAAATGGTGTCTCCTCCGAATTTGCCTCACTGGCACGACATGCTCAAAACCCGTCTTCGGCGCAATAATTCCGATCTTTCATGTATTCATACTCTTGTGTAATTGACGCCCCATCCTAAATAAATCTGTCTCTTCCGTGATACCCTGAAAATTTTGAATAATCCGATCTAATATGATTTCCGACCTGTAAGGTTGCCAGAATAATAATCTTACACGGTGTGTTAATAGGCCAGAGGAGAACTGGCACCCCGACTGAGTCTGGTTTCTCCCAAGGTTTATTTTTCTCCATCATGCCCCGATGGAGTTTTGGTTCCTTGCCACTGTCGCCTTTGGCTTGGCTTGCTCAGTTGGGGACACTAAAAATATGATTAAAGTTATTCAACTTATTATACAAATAAAATATATGAATTAGGTCTTATTTAATTCTATAAACTATAATACTGATCTGCCAACATTGTCGCTATATGATAAATTAAAATAAGCTGATAACATCACTGTTTTCTCCAGTACGGCTGTACAGCCAAATCTAATTTTGTCGCAATATTACCCTGTTTGACACTGTGAAGCTGCTTTGACACAATCGTGATTGTAAAAGCGCTATATAAATAAAGTTGATTGATTGATTGATTGATTGATTGAATACTATAATTATTATAATAATTATAGTTCTTTTATCTTCCTTTTTAAATTAAAGTTTCTTATGTCATTATTTAGAAGTGTATTTTATAACAATAATAGTTATAATAAGAATAAGAATATTTAATATTTATATAAAAAAATGTAAGTTTAAGAATTTCATTATTGTCTTTATTGGTAATGTTTTTCAGCATTTTTGAATTGGCTGACGTGTGAAGCACTAAGTGGCATGTATGAAAGGTGCCATACAAATACAAATGTCCTATTATTCTGATTGGTTTAGTAAGTGTGCCCACACACCTGTCCTCAGGGTGCCAGTCACAGCAGAAGACAGGGCCGGTGTGTGCGGTGAACATCCTCTCGTAACGGTCGGGTCTGCGGATGTCCCACAGCTGCACATTTCCATTCTCGAACGAGGCCGCAAACGTGAAATAATCCTTCATACTGAACTGCACATCTCTCACGCTCTCAGACTGACCTGCGAAAACACAAAAAGATGTTCACAATGTGTGCAGCTTCCATATCTCTGTAGCATCAAAGAAGAATCTATGTAGCGTCTAAGAAGCTCCAGATTTGCTTCTCAAATTAAAGTGCATTGAAAACAGTTGCTCGATTGGCTTTTTAGTGTAATTTTTTGGGTGAATTATTACTTTTAAATTGTCTGGCTATCACCAGACTAAGCTCAATTTAAGATTGAACATTGGTCTGGGGAGTCTGCTCTGTATTTTCTACTGCACAAGAGGCGTGATCAACGGGCATTGTTCAAATGACTCTGTACGCAATTGGATAGTCCTTCAACCAATCAGACCACAAAAGGCGTGATCAACAGGTAACGACCAATCGCTTCTCTATCCGTCATCATGTTAAAACCGCCAATACCGCGCCAGGTGGATAAGCCAGTCTGTGATTGGTTCCCGCAGAAGTATAACAGAAGCAGTAGAAATTAATGTACAGGTTTCCAGACTGAGTTGCCGTGCGAAATCAAATCGCCGGCAGACCAGACTGGGTTTACCCAGTCTAAATTTTAAATGTAAATACTCAACTCCACATTTATCTGTGCACAAGATTGAACGTACCAGAAAATGTGCTGACGCTTTCCTTCTTTCGCAGGTCGAAACACTTCATGAATCCGTCCTGCGAGCCGGACAGCAGCATGTTGACCTCAGTAGGGTGAAAACAGACCTTGTTCACGGTGCGCTTGTGTTCTGTGAAAAGCTGCTCCTGTTTGTTACGGCACGGCCGCGACAGGTTCCACGTCACCACGGCCCCATTGGTGGCGGCGGTGGCCAGCAGGTTCTCCTCCATCTGATGCCACATGACGTCCGCGCAGCTGAAGTTCAGCGAGGGTTTGCGTCCCACGCGCAGGTTCAGACGCTCCACAAAACCATCGTCTTCCAGACCGTATATCTTGAAAATATTTCGCCCTGCAACCACCACCTGAAACATGTGATCAATCACAAGTTAACTGAATCTAATGACATTATCCAAAAATTGTATTTTGAATATGAATGCATATTACTGACAATGAATTATTGATCGACTGATTGAATATTGCATACATATTATTAACAATATATATAACAAATACAAATTACATTTAAAATCAATAAATAGGTAACCGTTTAAAATAAGGTCCCATTACTTAACATGAACGAACTAACATAACGTTGATTGTTAGTTCATGTTAGCTCAAGTCAATTAAATAATATTTACAGATACTTTTAATTTTAACAATGTATTAGTAAATGTTGAAATCAACACGCAAATTACAATAAAGGCTATAGAAGTGATGTTCATTGTTATCAAAAGAAAAAGAGAGAAGAAAAAAATAATCACACTGCACTTGACTTTCGTGGCTTTAATACAAATATTTAATGTATTAAATTTAACTTTATTGATAGCTTTATTTAATTTCTGTATATTTCCTGTTAGATCAAATATTTAAAATAAATGTTTTTTGTTGCTTCTACAATAATCTGGAGATTAAATGTTATTACAATATAAAAAATATATTAAAAACTTTAATGTTAGGTGCGATTAACCGTGATTAATTACATAAAAATGTGCAATTGATTTTAATTTATTTAATTTATTGACAGAAAAATATAATGATTTCAACTCATTTCCCTTTCTTACTCATAATTAGTTCATAAAAAGTTGCATGGAGATTTCTATAGATGTGTTTTTCCCCTGTTAGTTCAAACAACAAAAGAAAAAGAGGAAAATCACACACTGCTCTTGACTGAATAACTTTTGTAGCTTTAATAAAAATTAAACTATATGTAATTTACCATTTATGTAGTGAAGAGTGTAGTGTTTGTATATTTCCTGATAGATCATATATTTAAAAAATACTCTCTTTATGTTGATTCTACATTCATTTGGAGATTAAACGTCAAATTATTACTATATAAAAATATATTAAATCTTTCATGTTAGGTGCGATTAATTACAGAAAAATTTGATAAATTATTATTATTTTTTTAATTGATTGACAGACTTAAATTATTATACACATTATAATAATAATTTGATTAATTAGTTAAAATTCCATCAGTCTTTCTACTTTCACATTTAACTTAACTTAATCTGTTGTCGTTTCTTTGCAATTATTTGTGAATTTAATCCGCAATATATGTGTGAAAATTGTTTCAAAGTAAATCCTACACCGTTTTCTTTCCTCCAGTGTAGCATTGCTTCTCTTTGAAATGGGTTATATTTAAAAAGTCACGTGAACAATCACAAAAAATTGATTTGAGTAGTACGAGCTTGTGGTGGTCTAATTTTCACCTGCGTGGCATCCCGACACACGCTGATGGCGTTGGCAGGAGCATCCAGGTGGCAAAACATGGTACGACCACTGATGGTGCTGACCCTGGTCATCTTCTCCATCTCAAGCTGCAAAATACAGTGAAGCGGGAGATGAGAGAGGAGAGATGTAGCCGATGCAGTGCCTTCTCTGGCCAGCAGGTGGAGGACAGATTCAGCGACATGAACATCTCAAGGTTGGAGGTGCATTTCTCTCATCTCACACATTTAGCAATAAATGTAAAAATATACACGAATAAGGTAAGCTGTTCACACTTACACTTTGTGTGCTGAGAAAAACACTTCAAATATCCTCCAACCTCCTCATTCACGCCACACTGAGACCTCTGGGGAAATGAGTAAGAAACAGCAAAAACATTCCAGCGATGCATTTATTATTTCAAAACAATCATACATGAATGATTAAACCAGGGGTTTTCAAACTTTATGATGCAGAGGACCCCCAAATATAATGAACATTTTATGGGGGACCCCCTTCCTAAAAGCCATCTATATATGTGACCCTGGACCACAAAACCAGTCTTTTTTTATTTATTTATAAAGATTTATACATAAATCTTCATGGAACTTGATCTTAATATTCTAATGATTTTTGGCATAAAAGAAAAATGTATAATTTTGACCCATACAATATATTTTTGGCTTTTGCCACAAATATACCCATGCAATTAGTGACTGGTTTTGCAGTCCAGGGTCACATATTTTTATGTATGAAAAAAACATTTAAACTGTTAGATAAATAGTAAGTTTGACATTATAAAATACATATTGTTTCCAAACTTAAATTGGCTGTACTTAATGTTGGATGAATAAACCTGAAGACGAACATTTTCAAGTTTCACAATGCTTTAACTGCGTTAAGAGCACTGCCTTACAACCCCAGTGAGCGAGATATAGAGGACTACAGTGAGAAAAACGCACTAGAAAGATATAAAGTAAACAAATCTTCAATTGATTTAGAATTTTCTGTAACTTTAACCATTTTTTTGCTTTGTCTTTTAATTCCCTGAAATGTTCTGGGGACCCCTTAGAACCTTCTGGTGGACCCCTGGGGGTCCCCGGACCTCAGTTTAAAAAAAACCCTGGATTAAACTATTCTTTATAGATTATATTTGAATAAGTAGATCATTAGATGTTTTTTTATGCAAAAAAAAAAAAGACTTGATTAGTGGTGGTAAAATGACAAACATAAAAGGGATTATAAATGTAATTGCAACCATTTTTTTATTTTTAAATCTCACCGCCTGTGTTCGTCACACACAGCTCAGGACAAAAATCCACTTCACGTGACAGTCGGTGCGCGACGTCACGCACACATCCTCTCGAGTGTGCTTAACATCTTTATATGGAATTACACACCGGCCTGCAGAACAGGAACAAGGCAGCAATATAGAAGAGAAGCAATATTAATAAAACAACACCATTTTAGCAATCATATTAGCAGTAAAACTGAAGTGAAATGCTAGTGATTTTATACTGACCGTCAAGATTTTATAAAAAACGTTTTAATATTTTGTCTTTTATATAATCTGAAGCATGCCATTTATTTGTAATAATAATAACAATAAAACATGTCTTGCTTCAGATAATATCATAGTTATATAATGACCATATTACCACACTGCGATATAGGTTTATATATTATTACTGTTATTCCGATCAATTTTACTGTACTGAGATACACAGTCAAACCCAAAATTATTCAGACACCAGATCTATTTTTTTACCAGTGGGTGCATGACACTATAGGTCATTTATGTAAGTAAGGATAGCAAAAGTTAACTGTGAGATATTATACCCAAAAATTCTTCTTACTGTGACTACCGGTAAAACTGATAAAAATTTAGGATCAAAATGATTCAGACACTTTGACCTAAGCATGTTTTGACACCACAGGCTGAACAAAATGAAGCATTGCTTGGTCATTGGTTGAGCTAAATTAGTATCGTCAAATTGTGTACTTACATTTAACATCTGATTGTAATCCATTCCATACCTTTCTTTCTATCAAAGTTATTATTTGACATTATCAAAATGAATTTGTTCTGACACAGTTTAACTCTGAGTTCTTATCATATTTTATCACCATTTTCTAAACTACAGCGAATAAACTGTTATAATGTGAGAAAATGTTGAAGGTGTCTGAATACATTTTTATTTGACTGAAGGTGTGTACTGTTATTCTAATCAATTTCACTACACACGAGTGTATTACTAAAGTTATTTTTATTGTCATTAAGCAAATCAACGCAACGTTTTTGTCTGTTGTTGTAATGCACAGAAAGATGAATTTTAAATAAGGATGTAAACTATTCATACTTCACCATATTACTGGCCGATTGGTGCTTGGAGGTTATAAAAATGTAATTCTTTTTGCAATATTACAACATTACAGCAGTATTTTTTTACGCATGTAATAATTTATGTAGTAAATATGAGCAAGTTTGTCTTTTAGAGCTCGTGGCAGTCACTTGCCACAACAAAAGTGTCATAAAACCCCTCAGCACAGCAGTAATAACTCCTGGCGCTCGAGACCATAATTCAACGTGTCATGTTTCCGAGTATGAATGCTCAACTGTTATATGAGTTTGGATATTGCTGAAATAACCGCGCAGAACTTACCCTTTTAAAACAAATGTGCCCTTTCATGAGAAGCGGATGTAGAATTATTGTTTACGTTCGCCGCTGACGTCACCTCCCCTCGCATGGCGCGCGCGGCTTCAGTCTAGCTTGCGGGGCACTGGGCGTTGGAAAAGAGTTGCAAAATTGATTCAAAACGCCTTTAAAGGTTAACACAACGGAATTTAAAGGTTAACACAACGGAATATTGATCATAACACATCCTGGTATGATAACATGCTGTTATTTGGCTTGATGTCTGCAGGAAATGTCATAAACTGCTCTCTCTCCTCTCAGTCATGCCTGTGGACGGGAGGCTGTTTAACTGTGAAGATCCCGATGTGTGGAGAGGGATTTATGGCAAATACTGGACTGTGATAGAAGCTAAATCAGCTGGAAAGGGCAAGGCTTCTGGAAAGCTCTTACAACTGGACAAATGGTTTAAATGCTTGCAAACACACCCCTAAAATATATTTTTTTATGTTCATTATTTAATTTGCATTAGAATAGAATTGCATAAAAATCATATTAATGGTAAATGACTAAAATATTTAATTGTATTTTAATTCATAATGTGAGCATCATAATTCTACTCATCACAACTAGCATTGCCTCTGTTTGATATGGACCCCTTTTAAAAGGTCACATAAACTACAAAAAATATATTTGACATCTTACAAACACCTCAAATGTCTTTTCATGATTATTATTTTATTTGTATCAGAATATAATTTAATATGAATTAATGTATTAATAATCATTCATTACAAATATAAATGACTAAATGTATACATTTAAAATTATAATAAATTACTTAATTATAAATTATATAGATTTGAAAAATATCGTAATAATTGTATTTTATGAATACATAATTTGTGCCTACTCATAACAAGCCTTTTAAATGCAATTTGACAACTAGCATTGCCTCTATGGACAACATTTAAAAGGTCATATGAACAAAAAGTGTATTTGAGTTCTTCCAAACACTTAAAATGTCTTTTTATGTTTATTATATTTTTTTATATCAGAATATAACGGAATATCAATTTCTATATGAATAATCATAGAAATGTCTAAAATATATACATTACAATAAACCTAAAATTCTAGGAGTAAAATATTGTTAAATTATATCCATTTAAAAATATTTGTAGTCATTTTATCTTGATCATTTGAATTCATAATGTTTGCCTATATCATCATAATTACCAACTAACATGCAATTTGACACCTTAAATGCAGCTTCACTAGAAAAGCAACCACAAAAAATAGACTCGTAAAAAATGCAGACTTTAAACGTATTTTTATGTTCATTATTGCATTTTCATCAGAATATAATACACTTGCAGAAAATCTTAGTGGCATTGTCTGTGTTTTCCAGGTTTCAGGATGAGCTTCCGGCAGCGATCTCAGCTCGATCCCAGCGTTCCCTCACACATGCTGAGCTCGTCAAGATCATGGAGTGGAAACTGACTGTAAGCACAATAGAAATAGATTCACGTCCTGCGTAATTAGCAAGAAACATGATGCTGGAAATAGGCTAGTGGCTCATTGGTTGCACCCAGTGACGTTCACTCTTATGACATCAGTTCACACACACACACACACACACACACACACAGATATGACTGTTATGCACAAGTGATGATTGATGATGATGGCTGCTCCCTCTTAGAAAGGGAAGTTCAGGCCACGTTTGCAGCAGCTCATTGGCTCGAACACCGAGGAGGCGGTTCAAAGCTCGACCAGCAAAGCATTTGGTTTGTTGCCTGATGTCCCGGCGGCAATTACAGAGCTGTGCAAACTCAAAGGTGTCGGCCCAGCAACGGCATCAGGTACACACACGCCTCTCAAATCATGCATGCATTCAACAACTGTAACAATATATGTTAAATTGGCATCAAACTGTCTCCATCAGCCGTGTTGGCGGCCGGAGCTCCAGGTGAAGTGGCCTTCATGGCTGATGAAGCTGTGGAGAGCATCGCCGAGCTCAGACCGGTCGAGTACACGGCCAAACATTATGCACTTTTTCTCCAGAAAATGCTGCAAAAATCATCCCAGCTTAATAGAGGTAAGATACATGGTAAGCTTAAATATTTCTTTATTAGGATCATACTATAATATGTATTTCCTGTCTCAGTGGACAGTCAGCAGGACTGGACTCCTCACAGGGTGGAGCAGTGTTTATGGGCATGGGCGTTGGCCAATCAGATTCAGCCCTCATTAATACAGGAGTTCAATCTGATGGATGCAACACACACAGTGACCAATCAGAAGCCAGAGAAGAGGAAGACTGCTGATGAAAAGCCCTCGAAGAGACAGAAGACTGCGCAAACTTAGTCAAAAATGTTCCTAGTAGATAGTACATGCAATATTAGGGTGTGCAATATATTCAGTGTTCAAAAGTATCTGTTTTTGAAGCACTACTCCAAAATCACGAAATGCAACATTTCACAATTGCTCTTCTGAATTTGTAATTGTTTATGTTTAGATGTTCTAATAAAGCAATGAAACATTAGTTAAAACTACAAGTTTTTTTTTAAATGATCTGAAAGATACTTTGCACGTACAGGGTGTTGTTTTATTACTTTTTCTTAAAAACAATAAAGGCACAAAAATGCTCTTTAGAGAGAGAGAATTAGATTATGTTGCATATAATGTGTGTGTGTGTGTGTTTATATATATATATTTATATATATATATATATATATATATATATATATATATATATATATATATACACACATTTTAAATAACTTATTTTAATGCTGTGATGGTAAAGCTGAGTTTTCAGCATATTAGAATAATTAACACTAAAATAATAGAAAACAGTTGTATATATATAAAATGTACACATTTATGAAAAAATATTTTTAAAAATAAATAAAATACTAGGCACAAATCTGGCCATGGCTACAAAAAAGTTCTGATTATATATATATATATATATATATATATATATATATATATATATATATATATATATATATATATATATATATATATATATATATATATATAATCAAATCATTAATCAATATTTATCCTCCTGTATTATTATAATGATTTTAATGATTATTTCCAGTAGATATTATTTAATCAATAGAACCACTGAATGTTTATTGTTTCATCATATATGTTCTAAAGTTGAGGAGAGGCTGCGGGTCTGGCAGGAGTGCAGGAACAGTGCTTACTCACTTAGCCCAGCTTCCAGAGATGAAATATGGACTTGTTCTTTTATTTTATATTACATTTTATTTATTTTATATTTTCTTTTACTGAAACACTAAATAATTATGCCGAATACTGCATATCCCACTAAACATTAATCTTGCACCAAGAACATTATATAACACTTAATTTTAGCATTTACTCTTACTCTTTTGCTGGAAAATAGAAATCCCAGCCCAGTTTCAGTTAAATTTAAGTGTCTAATTTAATAGAAACAAGTTCATAAAACTTTAAACAATGAAACACTTCAGATTACTTAAAATGTGTGAGTTTTGTGAACTCAAAAGTAAAAGAAAGTTATAAATACTCATAAAAGTTAATTTGATTAAACTAATTTGTTTAATTTGAAATGGCTCTACTCAAACCAATTCATTATTTTGAGCGTTAGGGTTTACAGTGTTAGGGGTTAACAGCTTATGACCCAGGACCAGTAGTGAAGAAATGAAGACTGAGTCAGGATTCCAATTAATTAAAAGAGAAATTTACTGAAGAATAGTTTGCAGTTTCAAAAGCAGAAGCCAGCTTCAAGTCTCACAAGGAGTCCGTAGGCCGCCCTCCCGCTCTCACTGTCTCGTTGCCTCGCCCTATCATACATGCAATTGTCCCAACAGTTATACCGTTTTCAAGGTATATTCACGTCATTACTGCAATGTGGACTGTTCTGATTGGCTTAGAGACAATGCACAGTCATGGTAAATTTCCACACGTCAGTTAATCTGATGCACGTTTCCATAGACGTGTCACTTGTTGACGCTTTCACCCCAGAATTAAGCCCGTAGTGACCTTCCAGATCTGGAGCAGGCGCCAGCTTTCCCAGAACAATAAGTCCACCCATCTCTTAGGGTGCCTATCGTACACCATTCTCAAAACTGATCTATAACACAGAATATTGCGCACATACACAGATACACATTCTGCAAGGTTGGAGCTGATTAAGCTCCAGTTCTAACCAAAACATACTGATAACGTGTGCTTTCTTTTAGTGAGAGGGACACACAATATTCATATGGACTCTTTAGTGTTTCAGTAAAAGGAAATATAAAAGGAATAAAATATAATAAATGAAATGAAAGACACTTAAGAAAACACGAAATTAAAAGCAAAATCATAACTGGAAAGAATCATTATAATAATATAGGAAAATAAATATTGATTAAGGTTTTGATTAAGATATATATATATATATACACAGGTATATTGAAGCGCCAGTGGGTTTCAGAATCCCCCTCTCAACAGTGTGTCTGTACCTCTCACTGAGAAAGCACATCTGATCAGTATGTTTCGGGAAACTTTCTGGTCAGAACTGGAGAAATTGTGTATCTGTGTATGTGCGCAATATTCTGTGTTCCAACCATTTGTTGGAAAAGGAGTTTCAAGTCCTTTATACCTCATCAGTGTGTTATTGTGGGCACACAAACACACACAGACGTCTCCTCACAGTATGTTCTTTATTTCATACAGCTGAGAAATGAAGAGCAAACACAAAACCATACAAAATAAAACTACAAAAACCAAATGGCCTCAAATCCCAATATTTCAGAAGTACAATACATCATGAAATGATAAAGAATTTGATAGAAACTATCAGTATTTACATCTTTTTTTTAATCTTCATCGATCCAGAGAAAACTATTAGCCTTATATTATTATATTTTCAGTTTTAACTTCTTATGTAAACAGAATATTTTACAGCAAGAGTCGTCATTTTGGCACCATTTTGAATTCTGTACATGGACTACGATTCTCAGCAGGACTAAAGTTGTGGCAGCAACACAGATGCAGCGATGATCTCAAAGCAAAACTCTTGCGACCTACACCTACAACATCATGGAGAAAATAAGCTCAGGACACCATGATCTGCGAGAGCAGCTATTGGCTGGGACGTAACATGGGCGGGAATAAGGAGGAGGGCCTTGGTAAATAGGTTTGCTCCCAGTTTCAAAGGGATAGATTGAGTACACTTCTTCACCGAGAGTGTGTTCGGAGTGGCATACTACACATACTATTTTTGCAGTATGCAAATGTTCATTGTAAATGGCATACATGGATGATTTATCTATAACTTTTGCCAAAATGTGCAGTATACAGAGCACACTATACTGTATGTAAAACTGTATCCCATGATGCAATGTGCTGGACTTTACATTCTGAAACAGTACTAACTAAAACTATTAAAAACATGTTTGGAATACATATTAAAAGTTTTTCATCCTGACAGAAACCTTTGTGCTCACAAAGAACTCAAAAGGTATGCGAGCGAATGCAAAACTTGAGCATTGAAATATTATTTTTATGATATGTATGAAACCAGGGCCTAAAATTAACTTTTTGCCACATCTGCCAATGGCCGGTGACTTAAGAAAATCTACAGGCCAAAATATTTTTACCAGCTATGAAACATTGCTTAATCCTTAATAAAGCTACAAAAGTTATTCAGTCTAGTGGGTGTTTTTTTTTTTGTCTTTTGTTTTTTAACATTAAAAATAGGAATATTAGGCTGCTGTCACTTTAAGAGCAGATCCAATATACTGATACACATGCGCTTTCTTTCTCAACTGTTTACGTTCACTCAAAACATAACTGACTATATAAGAGGATACTGGCCGGGTGTTTTTACATCATTTTGTGTGAATTTGTCTGTTCAAGTGCAAGATGACTTGTAAGAGCTCAATTCCGTATTTGTGCCCTGTCTGAAGCCGCCTTTCCACTGCACACGACATTCGGACACGACTGTCGGAGTTTGCCCCCTAGTGGCAGTCGCACGGAAATGTTATTATGATCGTACACGGCAACATGGGAGAGATCTTGCGGTCTCATTTGTATACTTCTCTAGAATCATATCGAAACCTTCTCATATACGGTAGACAAAAACATGATGACACACTGCGTCTTTTAAATGTTTTTATTTATTTATTATCTGATCTGTTCATTCTTCCAACAGCCATAGGACCGGACCAGCCGCCTCAAACTAGTAAACTAGATCACATAAGTTAAATTACTAAGGTGAACTGTGATTCACTCTCACAGACACAGACACACACACACACACACACACACACACACACACACACACACACACGAGCGGCGCAGCGATCGTTACACAAGAGCCAGACAGCAGCCGCTGACCTATCTAATATCAGCACTAAATAACACCGTTTACTCTTATTCACACACTGAATATAATGATGGTGTGTGTGTGTGTGTTTCAATTACCGGCTGACCCCGACCCATTCGGCAGATTTATTTAGAAAAATATATAATTTAATATTCATCTATTATGCATTTTTAAAAAGGTTGTAAAACAAAATAAAACCTGATAAACAAAAAGAATAATAATTCTCAACTTGCGCACACACTGATTTGATTGGACAACTTTGGAATACATCACATCCGGTCGGCGTGTCGCATACGGTGTAGTCGCTCAAGTTCAAATATTTGAACGCATCCGAAGCTCAAATCGGATCCGTAAATTCCGCATTCGCATATGGTCGGCACCCCACGCAATCCCTGTACGACTCTCCATTGGAAATGAATGACTTCCGGTCCGACGGCGGTCGTTTGTCGTGTGCAGTGGAAAGGCGGCTTGAGATGTGGCTTTCAGATGTTTGCGCACAGAAAACTTCAAAACACAGTTAGCGAATTAAGTTACCTTTCAGGTCTTGGCAAGGCTTAAACTTGGTCTGTCAAATGTCCCGAGCATCGTTCACATTTGTTCCCGCTAATGTTCCCCCAAAAATTGATACACATACCCGCCAACACAGACTTTTACTCGCATTTAGAGCTCGGTGCCAAAATCCATAGTTTCACATAATAATCTTAAAAACTAGTAGGCAGGATATAAACTGCAAAGTATGCAATCAGTATGCTAGTATTCCACTTCGAACACAACCCAACTGTTTCAGACCACGGTCAGTGTTTCCCACAGTCACTTGTAACAGTCTGAACACCAACAATGGTCATACAGCACAGCACATTAAAGCATGTTTAACACACACACACACACGCGCGCACGCACATTTCCAGCATCCATTTGACGAGTGTTCAAAAACAATACATCCATCATAATTTTCTGCTTTCTCTCCATTTTCCTTCATTTTATCAGCTATTTGTCCCGTCATTCTCACCTCATTTTCTTCCATCACATATCCCAATACATCTCAACATTTCTCTCTCTCGTTCTCACGGTTTATATGCACAGCTAATAAATATTCATCAGCTTTTCATTTCTCACCTGTCTAAAAGTGCCAACCAGGAGGATGTTACAGGAACTCTATAAATTCAACTCTGATGCGACTCTTGCATGCTGGCTCAGAACATTTAAAGTCAACTTGAAACCAAACCTGGCATTATTTAATTTATTATGATGTCCTTTTCTGCTAAATTCTCTTCAGTTTTTCTATTCACTTGCAAATATGTCACAGTATGAGTGCCGTTTCATGCTGACTTTAAAATATTCAAATGACTCACTTGTTCCCTTAAAAGTATTAATGTGTTATGTTACATAACCGTGACCTTTGGGCACAGCACAGCCAGTGAGAATGTATTAATTTAACATTTTGTATTAGATTTTCTTTGCTTTGCATCTTCCAGTCCTTTCTTTTCTTTTGCATCATCAGTTTAAGACCATCTTTAAACACGCCACAATCTAACAGCTACAGCCACTCAGAATAAATATAAATACAGGACTATGGCATAAAAATCCACAACAATAAATAGACACACAGTCGAGCTTTTCGAAAATGAAAAGAAATCAACTCAGAACACATCAATCTTTCCTTTAGCAATTGAATGAAGTCCCTTTACGTATCTTTTAGCAGCTTAGCGAATGATAACTTGGCACTACTGAATTTGATCATTATTTGCTTCGTCTTAGAGTTAAGGGTCATAAATGACTTCTCTCATCTTTTGCAGTCTTGTTATGAATAAGGATTGTGGGTTATATTTTTCCATTTTAAAACTAAATATCCAGTCATAAGCACCATCATTAAGACAACCCTCACTGAAAATGTAGACATACGGTACCGGTAGTCGCGACATCGGTTTCTATGTTGAAAGCAACTTTAATCACGTTATGGCAGTTACCATAACAACTGCAATCTGCACAGCAATAACTGAAGTATTCATTACTTTGTGGCACAGCCATATTGTCTTGTAAGCTCACTCACTGGCTTCTGTTTATGGGATCACTGGAAATATTTTTTAAGAGACAAGATAAAAGGTCACATACTCTGTTCCAAACCTAGTGAGCTCCCTTGCTGTTTACTGCCAACATAGGCAGCTGCCTTCTAAGCTAATAAAACAATACTCTAATAAGCATCAAATATTATTATTAAGCAGAATAGTTCCCAAAAATGACATTTCTGTCATTAATTACTCACCCTCATGCCGTTACAAACCTATAATGGTAAATGGACTGCATTTATATAGCGCTTTTAACAGACCCTATGGCCATCCAAAGCGCTTTATCTTGCCTCGCATTCACCCATTCACTCTCTCATTCATACACCGACGGCGATGTCAGCCATGTAAGGCGCCATCCAGCTCGTCGGGAGCAGCTGGGGTTAGGTGTCTTGCTCATGGACACCTCGACACTTGGTCAGGTGGAACCGGGGATCGAACCACCAACCCTCCGGTTTGTAGACAATCTACATGAACCACTGAGCCACTGCCGCCCCCACAAACTATATAAGACAAACTGATATTTTTAATGAAATCCGAGAGGTTTTTTCCAGCCATAGGCAGCAACGTTATTGCAGGGTTCCAGAAATCAGTAGATATTGTTAAAATAGCCCATGTGACTCCAGTGGTTCAACCTTAATGTTATGAAGTGATAAAAATACTTTTTGTGAGCAAAAACAAAACGAAATTTACAACTTTATTCAACAATTTGTTCTCTTCAAAGTTGCTTCATGAAGGTTGAACCACTGGAGTCCCATGGACTATTTTCACTGTCTTTACTACCTTTCTGGTCCTTGAAAGTTGCAATGACGTTGCTGCATTTTAATTTGTGTAATTAAATTAAAATATCTTAATTTGTGTTCAAAAGAGGAACTGAACTGATGAAGGTCTTATGGGTTTGGAAACATGAGGGTGAGTAATAAATGACAGAATTTTCATTTTTTGGGTGAATTAACACTTAAAGTAGTTCAAAAGATTTAAAAAAAAAAGTATACTTATTCAGAAAGAATGCATTAAATTGATCAAAAGTGGGAGTAAAGACGAGTGATAGTAATTTATAATGTTACAAAAGATATTTATTTATATGCTGTTCTTTTGAACTTTCTATTCATTAAAGCTATTGCTAAAAGCTGCATTATTATTTCTGCCAAAATATGTTTTTATCATTGATAATAATCATAAATGTTTCTTGAGCAGGTAATCATCATATCAGAATGATTTCTGAAGGATCATGTGACACTGAAGACTGGAGTAATGATGCTGAAAATTCAGCTTTGATCACAGGAATACATTACATTTTAAAATATACTCACATAGAAAACAGTTATTTTAAATTGTAATATTATTTCACTGTTTTTACTCCATTTTCGATCAAATAGATGCAGCATTAGTGAACAGAAGAGACTATATTTATACTTTTGAATGGTAGTGTCTATACACAGCTTGTTACAATGCATTCTGGGATTGCTTTCTCTGGCACGTTCACATTGAGCAAAATAGAAGTTATCTTAGAAGGCAACATAATGTGCACATATAACACGCTGCCTACATCGAGAGCCCACTATGATTTGAAACAGAGCTAATGTTCGGTTGGTTGTAGCGTCTTCAAGTGTGTGTACAGCTGAGGAACAAAGTACAGCAAGAAATATCTTCAGAAACTAACATCTTCAGAAACGACACTTTTTACCCTCTGAAACAAGGTTTAGCTTGTTAAAAAAGAATACTATCAGTAATTATCCAACAACAAACATATCAACATCAACCTCCTACCTCAATGAGGACTTTGCCGTGTCTTCAAGCGTAAGGCTTTGTTTTTAGTCAGCGAGATTCCTGGTTCAAGTAACAGCGTTTCATCTACTACGGATGTTATCTGTAATGCATAACAGGCTTAGATGAGGCTGTCAAATCAAAACAGTACAGAAAGGCATCGTGAACGAGCCTAGGGCTGAATTCACACACACAGAGCAAAACGAATCTGATGTACGTGTGTGTGTGTGTGTGTTGGTGTGTGTGTGTGTGTTCGAATAGGCTCGCTGGACCCTTGAGCTGCCTTGGAGTGTTCATTAAAAATACCACGCTGTATATGTTCGCTGCTTCTGTATGGAATGTGAGTATGCGTTTTTCATTTCACACCTTCCATGTTTTTACATCCGTTTCTCCGCTGCTGGTCGGGCGGAGTAGATTGAGGTCGGACCTGTATCGGACAGGGGGCGTGGCTTTCTGCGCACACCGGAGGGGGGGAAGGGGGGTCATCAGGGAGGGGGCGGGATCTGTACCCCGAGCAGCTCGTAAGCGAAAATGTTCCAGAAGATGGCGAAGAGGAGGAAGGTGATGAAGGAGAAGATGAGGACCCACCAGGAGCACTGTTTATGCAGAGATTCCTCATAGCTCCGCAAGATCAGCAGCCCCATGCTGATGCCCACCACTGCGCCCGACAGATGAGCCATGAAACTGGGCTGCGGTCCGGAAGAGGGGAGGGGCGGTGAGAAGCGCAACCACACGGCGCGACCCACCTCCGAACTCACTGCGAAAGACAAGATTGCCAGATGTTTGGATACTACCGGTCAAAAGTTTAGAAATAATAAAGATTCTAAGAAGTCTCTTATGCTATAGATGCAAAAATACACAACTAAATATTGTGAAATATTATTACAATTTAAAATAACTTTTTTTCTATTTGAATATACTGTCAAATGTAATTTATTCCTGTGATCAAAGCTGTATTTTCAGCATTATTACTCCAGTCTTCAGTCACATGATCCTTCAGAAATCATTCTAATATGATGATTTGCTGCCAAATCATTAATTATTAAAAATATATGTAATGAGGTCATGTGAAAAAATGTAACATACTACTATTGGAGATGTTTATTATTGCATTGTATTGATATATATTAATATTTGTTTTAAATAGTATACAGTATTTAGTGTATAATGCATAGTATGCAATATGCTAGTCTTCTATCCCAAATATAGATAATAAAACAACAGTACTTTTTATTTTCATTATTTTTCATGTTTTTTTTGTTTTTTTAACAGGGTTACGCTTTATTTTAAAGTGCCATTGTTACAGTGTAATTATACATTAAAAGTTGAAGTACTGAGTAATTATTCTTAACTACATGTACTTACTATAGGGTTAAGGTAGGATTATGGTTTAATTATGCATCATTTACTTTTATTACTATGGTAAGTGCATGTAACATGTGACCAGAGATGGGCATAAATACATGGAAATGTATTTAAAATACAAATACAAAATACTGTGAGGAAAAATGTATTTAAATACAAATACAAAATACTGTGTGGAAAAATGTATTTAAATACAAATACAGTATTTTGTATTTTGAAAATACACCAAATACATGTGAAATTGGCAATTCAGTGAAGGTATCCATATTAGGCTGTAATCTATCTGGGCCTATTCTGAATGCCAAAAAGCATTTAGATTTGTGCAACTGCTTAGAAACTTTCGTTTTCAATTTGAATTTCCTTTAGCGGCAGTTATAATAACACAAATTACGTCAATAACTCATTCGCCCTCACTTCTTTTTCCACTCCAACATTCCAATTATTCCTGCCCACTAAAAGCTGCACAGATATATGTGCTTACCCTGATAGGCCTATCTATGTAAATGATTTAGAAAAAGTTCCATCGATTCACATTTTATATTATTGCTACGAATCTACAATATGTATTGTCATATGATATCACTCATCCCTAACATGCAGTAACGTTAAAACTAGGGCTGCAGCTATCGATTCTTTTTGTAATCGATTAATCTACCACTTAATCAATCGATTAATCGGATAATAATTACTTTTTCTTTATTAAAGAGCAATAAGAGACAATAAGACGGGTATCTTAAAATTAACATTTAATTTGTCTTCTTTTTAGAAAAATTTAGTTTTATTGCTGAAATTGCATACATTCATAACTGTGAAACTAAACAATTTTAATGCATACAATTGCCATATTATATTAAATAAAAATCTATTTCAAATTACTTTAAAAAGGTAAACATAGTTCAATCTAAAACTAAACCTACAACCAATAAATCTAAATAGTAGTAATATAAATAACAATAATGCTAATATAAATCATATAAATATTCTATAAATTCTATATAATATAAATATTCTAATATTCTATAAACATTCTATAAATAATATAAATAACTAAACATTGTATTTATGTTGTGCAACTTAACTTTCATGTATCAGCTTCAGCTCAGGCATGACATAAGCATTTACTGTCTTATTTACTCCTTTACTGAAGCAAAATGTATTGGACAGGTTAACTTGGAACAAGAGATGTGCGGATCAGCTCTATCATCACCGAATCAGCTGTTAGAAGCAAACCATCCACCAGCACCCGGTAGTCACAACTTCAAATCCTCTGTGTTAAGCGCAATGCTATCGTCACATATTAGCTACACTGAAGTAGGTTGCTAAACAAAACAAAAAAAAATATTTTGGCAAAATTACATTTAGCCTACATAAACCAGGGTCGACAACCTATACATCACACGGAGGAATAACCGCTAGAACGTGATCAAACGCGAGATATGTTTAATTCAGTTAAGTACATCACGCATGCTGATCTTTTGAGCTAATCATTCATCATTGTAACACAGCTTGTTTTAAGTTAGTAGCTATAAATATGATTAAAGTGTGATATTTAAATTACACAAATCAATGAAAGCACGCAGCTCGCGCGCGCGCGTTACAGCTTGTTCTGATATTTGTTGAGCCTAGTATTGCGAACATCTAATGGTGCATTTCGAAGATATTATCAAGTAGGATATATAAAGTCTCATTAAAGATTTCACACACATCACAATGACGGTGATCCATGTGCAAAGCTGCAAACTCCATCGAGTTCATGTGTTTGGAGTTGCTCGTATCTCCTCAGCTGACGCGTGAACTGCCGCAAATGAAACTTAAATGTTCAGCGTCGCATCCTGAAGCTCAACACACAGTTTTCTTCATTTAAAAACAGCGATATTAAATGATGTTTCTTAAAAAACTAAGTTCGGGAGAAGCACGTGCAAATGATCTACCTAATCATGATGTCATTCCAACCAGCTGTCAACAATCAGTAATCATCATGTCTACCAATCAGCTCAAGTAGAGAATCACATAAATAGCCAGTCAACTCACCAATGTTCCTTGACAAAGTTTGCAGCATTCTGACAGGTCACTTTTTCTACCCACGCTGTCAACATGGCTCCACACGCTGCTTGAAGCTATGCTACAATGCTAAAAAAAAAAAAAAAAAAAAAAAAAAAAAAAAAAAAAAAAAAAAAAAAAAAAAAAAAAAAAAAACTTTCCTTACAAATTCCTAAGCTACCTAAAGCCCCTTTTGGCCGATTTTCATCAGCATTCTTTCAAACCAATGGCTCCTCAACATCACGGTAAAAGAATTCCTGTTTTTTCCAAAGTGTAATGTGGTCTATGCCACAATTCAATCAATGAGGAGTCAATTGTTTGAGCAGCGCTCAGACACTGTAAAGAGTGCACACTGCACAGACTTGCAGCAGGACAGCTACAACAGCTCCTATCCCAAGAAATAGAAATGTATCTTAAATAACATAGTTCCGGCACGCATCAAGCTTTGTTGTGATCTTGCTGCCTCTGTGTACAACAGACAGAAACTTGTCACACACAAAGTGCATTTGCCGTGGTGATAAACAATAAATTTACTCGCTCGCAAAGCGAATGAATGTATCGTGAGGCTAAGTAACTTAAATGTTGACAATACAGCATAATGATTATTTAAGCCATCTTATATTTTGGAGACAGAAACATACATCACATCTTCCTAATTGTGATTAAACTTTTGAATGTGGCGCCGTGTTGCGTTCAGAATATTACAGTTTCAGAGCATTTACAATCAATGTATGGCGCCAAGTTCTTATGAACCAGGACTGTTTTCTTTATTGTGATTATATTGTAATGTTGTATGCTAAATTTAATAAGAGTTGGACCCAAATGGGTCTCTTTCAAAATAAGAGTCCCATTATGGTTTTACAAACATGCTTTTCCATTTTGTTCCATCTAACTTTTTCTCCACCACAGAAGCAGTGATGTTCCATCTTCTCCCATAGGAGCTCAGTTTCTCTGGCTAATTTCTCCTCTGCCATAACAGTGCTATTCTCTCTGCTCCCACAGGAGCTCAGTTTTCTGGCTAATCTTTTTCTCCTCCGCGCCACAGCAGCGCTGTTATCTCTGCTCCCGCAGGAGCTCAGTTTCTCCGGCTATTTTTCTCCTGTGCCACAGCAGTGCTGTTCTTTCTGCTCCCACAGGAGCCCAGTTTCTCTGGCTAATTTCGCCAGTATCCATAACAGTGTGTTTTCCTTTTGCTCCCACAGGAGCTCAGTTTCTCTGGCTAATTCCTCCAGTGTCCATAACAGTGTGCTTCCTTCTGCTCCCACAGGAGCCCGGTTTCTCTGGCTAATTTCGCCAGTATCCATAACAGTGTGTTTCCTTTTGCTCCCACAGGAGCTCAGTTTCTCTGGCTAATTCCTCCAGTGTCCATAACAGTGTGCTTCCTTCTGCTCCCACAGGAGCTCAGTTTTTCGGGCTAATCTTTTCTCCACTGCTGTAGCAGTGCTGTTCCCTCTGCTCCCACAGGAGCTCAGTTTATCTGGCTAACCGTTTTTCCACTGCTCCCACAGGAGCTCAGTTTTTCTGGCTAACCGTTTCTCCACTGCTGCAAGCAGTGCAGTTCCCTCTGCTCCCACAGGAGCTCGGTTTCTCTGGCTAACCGTTTCTCCACTGCCAAAACAGTGTTGTTCTTTATGCTTCCGCAGGAGCTGAAGAAAATTGGTCCTACCCATTGCAATGTTTGAGAATGAAATTTATCCATCTGACGAAGATCCTCTACAGCATTCCACAGCTGCAAGGAGCACCACAACCCAACAAGACACCGTGACTGAATCTCCAGCAACACAGCGTGGCCGTCGGCCCAGCCGAGCCACATCCCGTACACCGAGACGCAGAGGCTTGCCATCGCCTCCACCTTCAAGACATCCACCATCTCCAGCTTCCTCCTACTCCTCAGTACAACCTACGATTCCAGCAATAGAGAAATGGACCGTACTAGGGTTAAGACAAGTGCTAATCAGTGTCGAGGATAATTTTTCCAGAAGAATTAATAAAGCCAAATTATACAACCTGTACGTGTCACTTCAAGCAGCTTCTCCATCTCCAAAATCCACTCCACCTTCCAAAACTACAAACAGATCAAGGAAACATAAGGATCTGAACTCACGCTTTCAAAAGACCCCTTCTCCCACAGAATTGGTTCTTCCTCGAGCACCAGGCCACTGCAGCAGGCCCTCAGCTAGCCCGGGCCGCGCCCCAGTTCCAGCCACCGCTGCCATCGTCGCCGCCACCCAGCCCAACTCATATCTCTGCTCCGCCGAGCCAGAGACCGTGGGTGTTTTCCAGCATTGCACCCCAGGTTACAATACCAGTTTCCTCTGCCCCAGGCAATCCTTTAAGCGTAAGTACGCTTCCGCCAGCAGCTCAAGCTTTGTATCACAGCCTTTTCCTGTCACTTTTTCTAACCCCTTCCCTTGGCCTGCAGCCCCACCATCAAACTCTAGCGCGAGGCTGCCTCCGCTAGCGGTGCAGGCCCAGCAGCTTTTTGTCCTCCTTAGCTTTCCTCTTTCCCCTTTTTCCCATTCCTTCTTTGTCGGGGACCGACTGAAACGAGAGGTTGCCTCCGCAAGCGGTTTTCGGCCCCTGGTTTTCTATCCGCCTAACACTTTTTCCCAAACTAGTGCTCCATTCACCCTGTTTTCTGCAACACAGATGCCCTTCCCGCCGAATTCTACAGCCTTGGAACTGCCCCCTGTCGCCAGCAACATTAGAGCACAGATCCTCACAGAAATTCAGGCTGTTGGCGCCAGAGGCGGACCCATTCCCATTCCCAACCCCAGTACCAAAGTATTGAGAGCTAATATTCCCATAAACCACCCATTGAGACCCCTCATTGACGCTTCTCTCAATTCCATCCTTCAAGCTGTTTCCCCCAGAACCCTTCAATCCTACCTAACTGCATGGAAGTGTTTCAAGTCTTTTCACTCCATATACAAGCTGAATTTTCCAGATTATTCTTCGCTTACCATCACTTCATTCATATCTTATCTCAACAGCACCAAGAACCTCTAAGTCAGCTCCATCAAGGGTTATCTAAGCGGAATTCAAATTTTTTCACAAACTTGCGTTTGGTCTGCCCTCTCCAGAAATATCCAATTCACAAACATCCATGCTCATCAAAGGCATCCAAAAGACACAACCCACCCACCCAGACGCCAGACAACCAATAACTCTAGATATACTTACCAAATGTATCTCCACCCTCCGCCGAGGATACCACTCCACCAATACTGCCCGCACTCTGGATGCAATGTTCATATTGGCTTTCTTCGGTTTTCTCAGAAGCTCAGAAATTACCATCACATCCACCTTCAACCCAAAGCTTCATCCTACAATTTCAGACCTAGCAGTGCTAGATAACGAAACAATCTCTTACTTCATCAAACAAAGCAAGACGGACCAAATGAAAAAAAGGGCATTCCATTTACATTTTCAACCTTCCATCACCAATCCAGCCGTATCAATCCCTTTTAGCCTACCTTCATTTCAGAAGTTTGCAGACTAAACTTTTCTCTGAACCACTCTTCACAGACGATGCTAACCGCCCTGTCACACGTTTCTGGTTCCAAAAACACCTCAAGTCTATACTGATTCTATCCGGCATCTCAGCAGACAACTTTTCTAGCCATTCATTCCGCATAGGTGCAGCAACCACAGCTGCTCAAAAAGGTCTCTCCCAGCACCAGATCCAAAAACTTGGTCGCTGGTCGTCAGAGGCTTTCAAGAGCTACATCCGCTCCAATCGCTCCCACATCAAAGAAGCCCAACAGACCCTCATCAGCTAAAATTGTTTCAGCTTCAGCTTTTTTCCATACACTCAATCCTACAGGACCACCACATCCGCTCCATTTCAACATCACCAAATTCACTAAGTGAATCAATAATATTCACTGCCGTAGCAGCATCTCTCCAGTTACTCCCGCAGGAACCCACCTCAAATTTCCACTGCCGCAGCAGTGTTATCTCCTTCGCTCAAACAGAAGCTCAGTTTTTCCATCCAGCCGGCTCTCACTGCCACAGCAGTGTTATCTCCTCCGCTCTAACAGAAGCTCAGTATTCCCCATCCAGCTGGCTGTCACTGCCGCAGCAACGCTATCTCCTCTGCTCTAACAGAAGTTCAGGATTCTCCATCCAGCTGGCTGTCACCGCCGCAGCAGTGTTAACTCCGCTCAAACAGAAGCTCAGGATTCTCCATCCAGCTGGCTCCCACTGCCGCAGCAGTGTTAACTCCTCCGCTCCAATAGAAGCTCAGTATTCCCCATCCAGCTGGCTGTCACTGCCGCAGCAGTGTTATCTCCTCTGTCAAACAGATACTCAGGATTCTCCATCCAGCTGGCTCTCACTGCCGCAGCAGTGTTACCTCCTCCCCTCTAACAGAAGCTCAGGATTCTCCATCCAGCTGGCTGTCACTGCCACAGCAGTGTTATCTCCTCCGCTCCAATAGAAGCTCCGTATTCCCCATCCAGCGGGCTCTCACTGCCGCAGCAGTGTTATCTCCTCCGCTCTAACAGAAGCTCAGGACTCTCCATCCAGCTGGCTGTCACTGCCGCAGCAGTGTTATCCCCTCCGCTCTAACAGAAGCTCCGTATTCCCCATCCAGCGGGCTCTCACTGCCGCAGCAGTGTTATCTCCTCCCCTCTAACAGAAGCTCAGGATTCTCCATCCAGCTGGCTGTCACTGCCATAGCAGTGTTATCTCCTCCGCTCCAATAGAAGCTCCGTATTCCCCATCCAGCGGGCTCTCACTGCGACAGCAGTGTTATCTCCTCCACTCCAATAGAATCTCAGTATTCCCCCATCCAGCTGGCTCTCACGGCCGCAGCAGTATCTCCTCAGTTCTAACAGAAGCTAAGCTTTCCATCCAGCTGGTTCTCACTGCCGCAGCAACGTTATCTCCTCCGCTCTAACAAAAGCTCCGTATTCTCCATCCAGCTGGCTGTCACTGCCGCAGCAGTGTTATCTCCTCCGCTCTAACAGAAGCTCCGTATTCTCCATCCAGCCGGCTGTCACTGCCGCAGCAGTGTTATCTCCTCCGCTCCAATAGAATCTCAGGATTCCCCATCCAGCTGGCTCTCACTGCCGCAGCAGTATCTCCTCCGTTCAAACAGAAGCTAAGCTTTTCCATCCAGCTGGCTCTCACTGCCGCAGCAGTATCTCCTCCGTTCAAACAGAAGCTAAGCTTTTCCATCCAGCTGGTTCTCACTGCCGCAGCAGTGTTATCTCATTCGCTCCAGCAGAAGCCCAGTTTCTCCAACCGACTTTTACTGCAAACAGTGTCATCTCCTCCGCTCCAACAGAAGCCAGTTCCTCCACCCAAAGCCTCCACTACCACAGCAGTGATACCGCCTCAGCTCCCGCAAGAGTTCCGTTTTTCCATTCAACTTGCTCGCACTGCCGCAGCAGTGATCTCTCCATATTTCCGCAGGAGTTGAGGTTCTACTTCCAACCCGGGGGTTTCAAAAAACAAGTTAAAACGGCTCGTCCCCACGGCTGCAGCAGTATCGACAACTCCGCTCTCGCAAAGCCCGATACTCCACCGAAACTCGTTTCAATACCACAGCAATGTCGCCATCTCCTTTCCCACAGGAGCTCAATCGTCCATACAAATGGTTCGTTTGGATAGTTGGAAAGCAAGTTGAAACGTCTCGTATCTTTGCTGCAGCAGTTACAGTCAATTCCGCTCCCGCAGGAGCTCTGATACGCCCTTCCAAAACCCGTTCCACTGTCTCAGCAGTCTCACCGTTCCCTTACAGAGAGCCTAATTCTCTGTACAACTGGGTCTTCGGATAGTTTGGGAAAGCAGATTCAAAGGGCTCATCTCCACTGCCAGCAGTATCACCAACCTCACTCCTGCAGGAGTTCTGTTCCTCCATCCAAACTAGTCCCACCACCACAGCAGTGTCATCTTCTCAACTCCTACAGGAGCTTAATTCTCTGTACAGCCAGCCCATTGGATACGTTCGAAAGCATGCTGAAACAGCTCGTCTCCACTGCCACAGCACTGCTATCTCCTCCCGCCTACAAGCAACCACCCCCAGCTGACTACCAACGAGTTTCACCCGTCTGATACCACGACCACCAAAACCTCAGAAAATAATGATCAAAGATCTCCCGATCCAGTAACTAACCCCCCTTCGATCGGCACAGCACCAGTTCATGCTCTGCAACTTTTGGGGGGCATCAACATCATTTACTGGCTGCTGTCCTATGCTAGTAGCAATTTTTTGGGGGAGTACTCTGGGTTCGGGCCAAATACCGAGCTCGGAGCCCTCTCCTCGGACAGCACGCCAAATACGCATACTATTCATTCTATCTGAATTATTTGTAAGTGTGAACTCGTGAAATGATGTTTCTTAAAAAACTAAGTTCGGGAGAAGCACGTGCAAATGATCTACCTAATCATGATGTCATTCCAACCAGCTGTCAACAATCAGTAATCATCATGTCTACCAATCAGCTCAAGTAGAGAATCACATAAATAGCCAGTCAACTCACCAATGTTCCTTGACAAAGTTTGCAGCATCCCTCCACCACCCCTTCTACCTCACACGCACCTGGTTAACTTTCCTAACCAGAGATACGGGGGGAGTACTCTGGGTTCGGGCCAAATACCGAGCTCGGAGCCCTCTCCTCGGACAGCACGCCAAATACGCATACTATTCATTCTATCTGAATTATTTGTAAGTGTGAACTCGTGAAATGATATTACCAGTGCTGATGCCCGCCCGCTCTCTCTCTCTCGCATTGCGGTCTTTGATCTCGACATGAGCTGAAAACGAAAGTTAAAGAACGACGCGCATTCATTGCGTTTAAGCGTGATATGAGAGTTCCACGTCTTTATTAAAATCAACATATTAACGATTTCTCTCATCCACCTGCAATGTTTGGGATGTTTATGTACCTGAACCGCGGATATAACCGCAATCCGCTCATACTCCGAGTCCTTACACAAAAAATGTCTTTCTGCAATATCTGTGTGTAGTTAAATGGACTAAGCGAAGCGTCGAGGCAGATGATTTTGCCTCGAGGATTTTTTTGATTCGATTAACTCGAGTTACTCGATGAATCGTTTCAGCCCTAGTTAAAACTTCAAACACATTTGACAAGCTACTTTAATCAACAAGTAGAATTGACCATGACATCCTCACCTTATTCCAACAATTTTGTAAAGTTGCCGATCCAAGGCTGGGTTGTACTAGCCTAGAAATCTAGACGCACCCTAGCGGCAGCAAATCTAATCTGCCGAGTGCCGTCTAGCAACTCTCAATACACTTCTGAGCTGTAAAAACCAAACTCTGGTCGGGCCAATCACATCGTGTATAGAGTCGTTGGGCGGGGCTTAACATAATAACGGCAGAGTTGCGTTTGCGTGCTTCTAGTAAACACAGACGCTGGCGAACGGCGGTCTTTCGAATCAGCTTTGGCCGCGACTCTGGAATACTTGAGTTAAGCTTTTCTCTGAGAAAAGAACAAAGAACGGCACTGAAGTCATTCAGTGAAAGGGAAGATGTGTTCGGAGTTTTGGCGACCGGATACGGCGAATGTTTAATCTATCAATGAGCTCCGCTTCACGTTGCTCTTGATGGTTGTAGCGCTATCCTATCGCGTGCAGAGGGAGTTTGAAAGACAACCGTTTATCCGCCCCTCGTATTGAGCTGTCTATGGTGAGTTTCCAGACCAAACATCTTGATGTGGGTCTGGCTTGTCAGGCTAGGGCTGTACAGCTGCGGCTCACCTGAATGAATGTTGGGGGGAGGGGCGTGTCTGGTCTGAACTAGTAGATGCATGAAAACAGCTCCTGATAAAGAGGTTGCCTGGCTCAAAGTATTTTGAGTATTTTGAAAATACAAAAATACTCATCTTAAATGTATTTAAATACAAATTACATTCGATTTTTTCCAAAGGCTTTAAAATACAAAATACAAAATAGTATTTTGTATTTCAAATACGTATTTTAAATACATGTATTTGAAATACTGCCCATCCCTGCATGTGACAAAGACACTGTAAAATAAGTTGTTACCAAAAACAGTATAAATGATGTACTATATGCCAAACTTCTGTTTTAAGTTAAAAAAAAAAGTGAATCTATTTTGAATTGCCATCACCAAAAATAATTTTGGTAACTGAAATAAAGTAAGGCTATAAAGCTGAACTAAAATAAAATACAAATATTACAATAAAATAAATTAGTAAACTAACTGGAATAAAATGCATTTAAGTTAAAGTACTAAAATTACTAAATATAAAAAAGGCAAAATGTTGTATATTTAGTGTATACTACATACTATGATATACTAGTTTTTCATTGCAAATACATGTAATTACGGTGAAAAAAACAACAACGATAGCACATACTAATTTGCTTTTTTTTTTACAAGCAGGATGCAGTCTTTAGTGGACACTGAATATGCAATAAACTAGTCTTTCATTATGAATATAGCAAATAAAAAACAACAGTACACAATAACGTGCTATTGTGGTATTTTTAATTTAGCCATAGCCACATTTTTTTAATTTAGCCATAGCTTTTAATAGTATGCAGAATTTAGTGTATGCAATATGCTAGACTTCCCTATTTAAAACACCAGTAGGCAGTAATAGTATACTGTGATGAATGCTGTGTAGTGTGCAGTATGCAATAAACAGTGCATCCCAAAAATAGACAAGCTATACAAATGAAAGGCAACTCATAAACAGACAAAAAAATTGGTTTAAATTCATTCTGTTCCTGTCAGATTTTGCTAAAATTGCTTACTGCAAACAAGTGCAAGAATCATCCGCAGCAACTTGTATGGACACTTCATACCGGCCCAGTTCTGAAACACAAACACACACGTGTTAAACGGTATAATGACACATGATGTACTGTATGCCAAACTTATTTTTTAAAAGTAAAAATGTGAAGCTATTGTGAATTGCCATCAGTGTTGTTCTTGACTAAAACTAAAAATATTAAAAATTATAACTAAATGTATACAAATATTATTATTAAGCCGGTGGAAAGTGTAGAATAGTTCATTTATAACTAAAGCTGAAATAAAATAAAATACAAATATTTAACTACCTGAAAAAATGCATTTAAGTTGAAGTACAAAATAACTCAAAGTGAAATAAAATAAAGCTAAATAGAAATATAAAAAAATAAAAGCCCATGTAACCTAAACTAAAATGAAAAATGAAAACTGAAAACATAAAAATAAACGCTAATTTTTGAAATATTACAATAGTATAAAAAACTTAAGACCCACTTTATATGTGCAAACATTTAAATGAATTATTTAATACAATGCACTTATTGTGTACATACATGTTTAATATTGTACCTACATTAAAAATACCTGCATGTAATTACATCTGTAATTAAATTCTGTAGTTACATTTATAACTACACTGTTAAAAGGGAAAGTGGTTCACCCAAAAATGTAAATTTGATGTTTATCTGTTTACCCCCAAGGCATCCAAGATGTAGGAGAGTCTGTTTCTTCAGTAGAACACATATTAAGATTTTTAACTCCAACCGTTGTTCGTATAATGCATGTCTATGGGAAGCCAATTGACATGCATTATATGAGCAACAGTTGGAGTTAAAAATCTTAATTTGTGTTCTATAAACATCAGATTTTCATTTTTGGTTGAACTATCCCTTTAACACATCCTTTTCACCTAACCCTACCCTTAAACTTACTCATCACACCGCACCTGACGCATTGTTTTCAAGAAGACCAGCTTTAATCAGCTTTGATTTCGTGTTGAATTTAATTTAAAAAAGTGTTATTTGAGCTGTAAAGTTTCTAAATTGCCTGTTGTTTGGCCTCAGTCTGTCCCGAATCCAGAACATTCCTTAAATTCCACTCACACAAATGAAAAGCCACTTATATTCCCATAAGAGGAAGAGTTCAGACACATCCATCAGCACACAGCAGACGCTGAAGAGACTTTAGGACTCTCTGAGGCCTGTTTGTTTCTGTCTACGCGCGAGTGATTAGAGACTCTTTGATCTTTAGGGAAGCTGGGATATAAAGCATCCGGAGAGATTTATCCCTTTGCGTTTCACTATTCCTCTGCCTGATTTATCCTTTTCATTCATTCTGACGCAAGTCGCCATGGCAGCGGTTAGTTTAGGTTACCATGACAACGTTGGCGAGATGTGCTGAGCAGAGTGCGTAGACCCCGCCGGACCCGCCCACCACTGGAGCTCGCATATCCGTGATGGACACCGTCAGCGAACCTGAGGACACACACAGGCACATGCTTAGGCTTCACTAATCACAAACTGGGCACTGTAAAAAAAGATTCAAAAAATAAGTTACCTGATTGCCTTAACATTTTGAGTCCTTTGAAATTAAACATTTTGGTAACACTTTTATTTAAGGTTCAGTTATTAACTATTAACTAGTTGTTTATTAGCATGCATATTACTAGGATATTGTCTGTTTATTAGTACTTATAAAGCACATTTTGCATAACCTTATTCAACATCCCTTAATCCTACCCAATACCTAAACTTAAATGCTACAAAAACTACCTTACTAACTATTAATAAGCAGTAAATTAGGCGTTTATTGAGGCAAACGTCGTAGTGGATATGTGTTCCCCATACTAAAGAGTTACCAAAATGTTAGTTAATACATTGAACATTTTTGAGAATCAACAACCTTTATTCAAATATTATTAAAAAGATTTTGTAAGCGTATTGGGTAATTGTGTGTTTTATTTGTAATGATGCAGTGAAACATGCCAAATTGTGCTATTTTTCACATTTTGTGTATAATTTATAAAAAAAATTATGTGGTTCAGATACAATAATATTTTGAGTTTCTATTTATTAAACCAAATTCCCTCATTGTATCAACTCAAAATTTTAATTTCAATAAACTCAAAATTTTAAGCCAACCCGGTTACTTACTTTTTTAAGTTAAACCAACAATATTTTTTTACAGTGTGGGATTATTCAGTCCATTTTGTCCTGCAAATCCCCCCAATCAAACATGAGCAGTGAATTCCAACATGTCCTCCAACCAATATATATATATAGGTCCGCCTATATAGGTCGTTTGTCACTTCCTTGAAATACGACCCATAGGAGCGTTTACTAAAGTTGCGCCCATATCGACAATATTTTAGTTAATTAAATACGACGCACAGGATCGTATTCTAAAGTTGTGCTCCTATTGACATTCAGGTTTTGCATAGCTCAGTTGGTAAAGCATTGCACTATACAGCAACAACATGTGATCTTGCGATCGTGAGTTCGATCCCAGGGAACACGTGCTCATAAAGTGTGTATGCACTATAAATCACTGGGTAGGTTTAGCGATGGGGTGGGTGTAGTTGTAAATTAAAAAAAATATTTTTGCTAAATGGAAATATGACAAATGGTGGTAAAAAGTCCAGACATTGCATTAAAATGAACACGCATTTTGATTGGTAATGATAGTCATACGTCATTTCATGACGTCAGACGTAACGCGACACTGTAATTTTTTTTACGCCAGCTGCAGGGCGCATGACGTTAAAACGTAAATATAGGTCGTAATAAGGTGCTTGAAAAACTACCTATAGAGTCGTATTTTTTTGGAGGACAGGTTGGTGAATTCATGCAGAATTATGGCATCATGCACTCAAAAAAATGACTTGTTGAATTTACTTTAAAAATATGCGGTAAGTGGTTGCACACAACTATATTGAGCAATTTTTACAAATAACAATTTAGTTATATGAACAAAAAAATTCAAGTAAAATTGGCACAATTTCTTTGGGTAAATAAACCATTTGAATTTGTCACTGTTACATAATTTATATGTGGCGTTAACTTAATTATGTGATGTTAAATTTATAAAAGTTTATTATGTAAGGTGAACACTGTTATCAATTTAATTTGCCTTTAAAAAATTTAAATAACAACAAGCGTATTTAAAAAAAATAAAATGCAAAATTAACTCATTGGACAAACTAAAAATATTGAACTGAGAGCAGGAATTCATCCAATGAATTTGTATATAAGTGCCCACAGCCTAAACACATACACTCTTCTGCATAATGATAACCACAAAATTACAGAAACTCCTCAATGTGCATAATAACTGAAGATTAAACACTAACATAAACTAATAACAATTTTCCCTTTACTGAAAAACACATACAATAACACTTTATTCCATACGTTTTCTCTCCTAGCGCAGTCCCTTGCAAAGCATGCTGGGAACTACAGATCCACTGCCCAGTTAGTTGTCAGCACAAATACTTCATGTAGTTTTAACACAAATTAATTAAGTAAACTTCAGTTTTAAATATATTAGGGTGCTTGAACACATTTCGACATAACTTAATTTAATTAGGTAAAGTAAACATCATTTAAATGTGTCTTATCTATGAAGGGCCTGGGTCATTTTTTTGTGTGCCAATCGATACATTTGAAATCCTAGTGTGTGAAACATCGTTTCCTGCGAGTGTGATTCTGTGTAAATATACCTTGGTGTGCAACATTAGAAAGTCTGTATACACTGAGTGTTTGCTTTAATGCGGCTTCTATTAAGTCAAATTTCTCCTGATAGGCAAATATAATCTTAATATAATTGGCTCATAATGACATGAGGGGGTCCCTCCAGGACACTAGTGACACACACCTGTTTTTCTGGATTACTTAAAGTTTAATAGAGAGTGTCTGTCTTGTCTTAAAACTAATTAAATAAAAACTAAATTAGAATGTGATAAGGATTGTATTTATTATTAAAATTACATTTTAATATTAACGTAATAAAATAATTTAATTGAATACATTTATTTTGTATTTAATTTAATACACTTAATAAAAATTCATAAATTACATCATTTACATAGAAAGTCAGGAGGTATAATTTAGATGTTGTTTATTTTGCTATGTACACTGATAAGGCATAACATTATGACCACCTTCCTAATATTGTGTTGGTCCCCTTTTGCTGCCAAAACAGCCCTGACCCGGACTCCACTAAACCCCAGAAGGTGTGCTGTGGTATCTGGCACCAAGATGTTAGCAGCAGATCCTTTAAGTCCTGTAAGTTGTGAGATGGGGCCTCCATGGCTCGGACTTGTTTGTTCAGCACATCCCACAGATGCTCGATTGGATTGAGATCTGGGGAATCTGGAGGCCAAGTCAACGCCTCAAACTCTTCATTGAGCTCCTCAAACCATTCCTGAAGCATTTTTGCTTTGTGTCAGGAGCATTATCCTGCTGGAAGAGCCACAGCCACCAGGGAATACCGTTTTGAAAAGGTGAACATGATCTGCAACAATGCTGAGTTAGGTGGTACGTGTCAAAGTAACATCCACATGATGGCAGGACCCAAGGTTTCCCAGCAGAACATTGCCCAAAGCATCACACTGCCTCCGCCGGCTCGCCTTCTTCCCATAATGCATCCTAATGCCATGTGTTCCCCAGGTAAGCGACACACACACCTGGCCATCCACGTGATGTAAAAGAAACATGATTCATCAGACCAGGCAACCTTCTTCTATTTTGGCTTCCAAGGATTTTAAAAAGAAGATATGGGGTAAAACTATTATAAACTGTGTTCAGTTGAGCGCAACTTCCATCCCTTCACATCTGTGCTCTGTCATTTCTCCTAAACCTAAACTTAACGTCAGAATCAGCACAATCTGTGATTGTTGTCAAATGCAGTCTCTGCTGTTGGTAAATGGACTGCATTTATATAGCGCTTTTATCCAAAGCGCTATACATTTTGCCTCACATTCACCCATTCATACACCGACGGCGATGTCAGCCATGTAAGGCGCCATCCAGCTCGTCGGGAGCAGCTGCGGTTAGGTGTCTTGCTCATGGACACTTCGACACTTGGTCAGGTGGAACCGGGGATTGAACCACCAACCTTCTGGTTTGTAGAAAACCTACAACCACTGAGCCACTGCCGCCCCAGTGCTGTTGCTAAATTGCAGGACGTGTTTGATAATAAAAAGAGAAAAAAGCACAATAATCCGCACAATGGACATGGTTTCCAAGCTCAAGGCGGTTTATATGTGTGCGCTGCGAAACAGACCGACTTGCACATTATACTTTAAGCTTCGTGTGCACATCTAAAACAACAATTATGCAAAAAAATGTCAACATGAGCGGCTTGTAGAGTATTCACTTAAGCCCTATTCGGACGGAATTAGATTAACATGGGGACATGGGGGTAAAGTAATTTTACCTCAGGACGTCTGTAATATTAATGGCCAATTCGCACGGGATAAGACATCTCAGTAAAACTAGCAGGAGTGGGACGAGTAACTTGCTTTACGCACTACGGTAACCTCCGTGTCGTCATGTGTGTATGACGTTGCTGTTATCACGTGAGCAAACACAACATGAGCATCAGTCTGAACTCCGTCTCCTATATAATGTGTGTTTTAGTAGACACTTTCCTAAAGCTAAAATAAGTGTTGTGCCTCTAATAAGTGCTTTTGATCTTTTTTTGCTTTAAATGATATGCGGAAAATACTGGACATTTGCCACAGATTTGTCCCACGACCTACAACACAACCGATTGCTCCAAGCGCCTCCAAGCTCGCAAAATGCGCTTTTTTAACGTTTAAACAGGAAATGACGGGATTTTACCATACAACTTTAGCTTTAATAAGCATTAATCTATTAATTTATACAGTGAAAACTATACAGTGTTATTTAATATTACATTACTTTATTAGATTTATTTAGTAGGCCATATTAATTAATGTTGTGTGCCACTTTAACTGTGCTCACCATAGGGCACTACACTGTGTTAATCCGGGCCTGCTTATATATATATATATATATATATATATATATATATATATATAAATAAAACCCCTACTGTCCTGTATTTCTGCATTACTGGCATCACTGTTGTTGACCCATTTACTGAATGTAATAAAGGTAATTAATAGTTGTCTAGTAATTATAGGATATAGAGCTGCTCTGTGCTGCAGACTAAACATGCATAGAAACATATTGATATTTTCGGAGGAAAATGAGAGGAATTGCCCATGCAGACCTTGCAGCCATGATGGTAGGGTGTTCTGATTTGTTTTTAGTACATTGTGATGTGGTTGCTAAGGTGTTGTGGGTGGTTGCTAGGGTGTTCTAGGTGGTTTCTTAAGAATCCAAGTGAAAATAGCCGACCCCCAAGAGGACTAGTTTAATACCAAACATTCAAACCCACAGAGGCACAAAACACATCCAATAAAGCTAATTCTGCACTTTAAACTAAAACCTCATAGGAAAGCGAACATGCAAGCGAAACAGGTGTGATAATTGAATATTGGCATATCTTGTGTGTGTGTGTGTGTGTGTGTGCGTGTCAGACTGTCTATATCGTGTGTCTTACACACTGAGCTGTGCTGTCCTCAGAACATGTAAATCTACCACCGTCTACTTCATTCTTCTCTTTTTTATTTTTTATTTAATTTTCTTCAATCTCTTCTCACACATCCTCCAACCTTTCGCACAATTTCTCACATTTTCCTTGTCTTTTCATCTCTTTTTAACACACAGTCTCTATGACTCTTCCCATTTTCTCTTATCTGTTCTTGCATACTCTTTTTTTCTCCTTCCTTTAATTTCCACATCACTCCCTCCGTGTCCTCAACATGGACACTTGCTCGAACGATATGTCAAAGCATGGGCGCTGCATCACGTATGTTTAAGGTAGTGTTTATTTTGCACATAGTGAATTTTGAGTAATATTATATAACATTGTAAGTGAGTATTTAATGTCATCAAATTAGTGTTCATCTAATTTGCTATAAAGTTAAGCTGTATTATTCTAAATCATGGCTATTCAAGTCTGTTCCAGGACTGGTGGGCCATGTCCTACAGGGTTTTCTCTGACTCTAATTAAACAGCCTGAACCAGCTAATCAAGGTCTCCAGGATTACTTAATTACAGACAACTGTGTTTGATTAGGCTCTGAATTCAGCAGAACACGCTTCTCCAAGAACCAATTTGAACAGCATTGTATATGACCTGTATATCGCCTAATATTACACACACACACACACACACACACACACACACACACACACACACACACTTCTGTTTTATTATCTTTGTGGGGACTCTCCAGACGTAATGGTTTTTAAATAAAATAAATTAAAATAAAACAAAACAATTAATTACAATATATTACATTTATCATAATAAATTAATAATTTGAATTTACAGGAATTTACAGGAGCGATGATTAAATTTGTATTATTAAAAATATTTTTTTTAATATAATTTCAAAAAAATAAACATTCAAATTACAGACTTACACTGTTTTATTTTATTTTAATAAAAGTTAATACAAATAAATATTAATTTAATATTAATATTAATAAATATTTTATTTAGTGTATAAAGATGAGATTGGATTGAAACTCTGTAAAATGTGACCCTACAGAGATTATGTGTGTGTGTGTGTGTGTGTGCGTGTGTGTGTGTGTGTGTGAGCCTGTTTATGTGGTTTAGGAGGACACAAATTTGTATAACTACATGGGTATAACACTGGTATTACACTATAAATGTGGTTTATGAGGACATATCAAATGTCCTCATAATTCAAATGGCCTTAAAAACATACTAAATGATGTTTTTTTGAGAAAGTAAAAATGCAGAATGTTTCCTGTGATGGGTAGGTTTAGGGGCAGGGGCAGTGTAAGGGGATATAAAATACGGTTTGTACAGTATAAAAACCATTACGCCTATGGAGAGTCCCTGTAAACCACATAGACCAACATGTGTGTGTGTGTGTGTGTGTGTGTGTGTGTGTGTGTGTGTGTGTGTGTGTGTGTGTGTGTGTGTGTGTGTGTGTGTGTGTGTGTGTGTGTGCGCGTATGATTTATGAGGACACAAATGTGAAAAAATGACATGGGAATTACACTGGTAGAATATGCAGTTTGTACAGGCTCAAAACAATTACACCTGTGGAATGTCATCATAATGATAGGTGTACCAACGTTGTGCATATGTGTGTGTGTGTGTGTGTGCATGTGCAAATGTGTGTGAGTGTGAATAATTCAGAGATTATTGATTAGGTCATTGCCCACTGGTGACATGTCCATCATAAATATGAGCACATTCTCCTGGTGAACTTGTCAGTGCAAGGACAGCAAGACTTATGGACACACACACACACAAACTCACCAGCAACGACTCCTGCCATATACAGCAGACTGATCCTCAGGATCCCATGAACCATCTCCAGAGGAACTCCAATCATCAGCTGGAGGAGAGCGTTGAAACCCAACTGCTCCAACCTGCACAAGAACACATCCAGACCATCAAACATCAGCTGTGGCTGCAGGTCTGTGCGCCTGCATTTAGACTGAGGAACACTGTGAAATTCTCATCAGCCTCAGAACAAAGTCAAACTTGTGTCTCTCATCTTTAAAGAGCTTAACGTTTCTCAAACGCAACATGTAGTTCCTGTGAAATCCCTGAGAGAATTGAACCTGTTGAGTACTCAGATGAAACACTTCACATCTATTACAACAAGGTCTTTTTTCTTTATCAAAAAGAGAGATTTGTGATGAAATCTCTATGCTTCACATGCTCAGGATAATTCTGTGATAGATACAGTGAATATACTGAATGCTAAAAGTCAACATGAATGTGTAATAGGATTCACAGCCCATTTTACTTTTGTATTTCTCAGTAAAACAGGATATTCTTAGAAATAGACATGTGGGTGGGACCTCACCTAACTGAATACATTAGGAATTGATTACATGGTAAAAAGTATCTCAATATGACAGATGATTGGAGGAGAGGGGTTGAAAAATGGTTTTGATGACATCAGTTAAGGAAAGTTATTCCAGAGGTGGTGCATTTTCATAAAAGACAAACTGTTTTCTTCAACCCCTCACCGTCCAGTCACCGTCCCGCTAGCTTTTTACATATCACTTATTTTAGTAATAATCATAAATTAGACTTACGAATTCAAAATTCCTCCTGTAAAACCCGTTTTGAAATTGGACGTTGTGTTACCATAGAAAGAGTACTTTAAATACATTAGGGGCCTCCTCCCCTAGTGGGCGTTGTCAGGTTTCATATTACAAAACTTTATTTTAACCACTTTATAATCAAAACCTTTTCCATATTTTGTGATAGAAATTATATTTGGACCGAAATGTATTCATTTATTACAGGAGAGTAAATCAATTAAATGAATGTGTCACACCCGGTGGCTATTTTTGGTACAGCACCTAAACAAAATCTCATTGGGACTTCAATTTGTGTGATATCAACTTCAAATTTGGGAACACAACTTGATTGGACACATGGCTTTGATTTTATAGTAATTTATAGTAAAACATATTTTGTACAATATATATTGTATATAAAATAAAACACATTTAGTACAGTACAATTAAACAGTTTTTTACAGTAAATTTAAACTTCCATAACTTTTTTATACTTTCATTTTTCGAAGTGCTTTCTGAGTGATCTGAGTGTCTTCTTTAAATCAAGACCAAACTTAGATCTATTTTCCAAAGCATTTTTGAATTACAACCACTTAAGCTTGGATAGTGCATTTTCAAGTCTATTCTCAAAAAGGAAAATCCACCGATTAAACATATAAGACCAGGAACATGCATGATGAAAGTACTTCACATTTGAGTTCATGTTGACTCTTAAGCTTGTAAAACTCAAATGAACAGATGGATAAACAGTTTATTCACAGTATATCGCTATATATTATAGTTGCATTATTAACCAAGTGCACTCCAGCTGATACTCGTATATTTAAATGGAGATGTAAACAATAGTTTGGGAGGAGTTTGTTCATCTGGTCCTGTCAATCACATCAGAAGGTCATCAGGCGTCCCTCTACTTACCCAACATGCATAAACATGTAGCTGAAGAACCTCCAGATTTGTGCGCGGTGCCCGGGATGATACACCAGCGGACTCTTCATGAAATCCGGCTGGTAGGTTTGCAACACCCATTTATTGAGCATCACGCCGTAACACATAAACACTATGATCTGGAACACACAAACACAGACATAGACACGTTCAACAGTCTTGACTAGGGGAGAGGCATCAAGTTTCACATTTCCTAGAACCGGTGATTCATAATGTGCATTTCGGTTCCTGTGTGCATATTTTAATGTGATTTTAAACCATTCAAGCTCAAAAGATTTGCGCATCCGAAACGTGCACATAGAAAACGTGATTTTAAACATTCGAGTGAACGGTACAGAACGGTAATGTATAGCCTGTATTTTATTAATAAAGTCCAGTGTTATTTTACATTTGATTACAGTTTCTGTACCTGAATACCTGAAAAAGTTTATTTCGATTGTATCTTTGTTCAGTTGAATTTATTTGTGCAATTACTCATTTGTACTTTTTTAATTACTGAGTGTTTACTTGTCTTTAATAATGTTAAGCTAATGATGATGAATGATATCTAAGGGTTTAAAAATCGATAAGCAGAGTTGGAATCATTAAAATTCAAATGATAACCAACCTTAGCGTTGTGCATTTTTCCTTATCACTATTTTTTATTATTTGTTTAATAATCCTTTTGGAACCGGAATCACCGGAACTGGAAAATACAAAAAAAATCTTTAAAATGCTTGCATGCGTATCATATTTGATAAAGCACATAAGTCTTTTATGGCTCAAAAAGTATGATACAGGAGAATATGGAAATCACACTCGAGAACGAAAAACATCTCTGTTTTATTTAGAGGCACAAACTCAAAAAAAAAAAAAAAGCAATTTAAAAGGAAGATGAAACTCTGATCACTTGTAATGTAAATCAATTAGATGTTTATAACAGTGTAGAGGGGTAAACATATGGATGGATCATATTTGATACATTTTATCATGATTTAAAGATGTAAGGATAATAAGTAAGGAAATTGGCAAGTGCTATTTGCACTAGCTTCCCCTAACAATGCCTGGTTGGGCCAAACTAGATTAAAAAAAGACGTGCATATTTCAGTCAGTAAAGCGTAACGTTTTGACACGTTGGACCTAATATTAAAGCTATTATGTATATATAAATCAGTAATGATTTCACAAAAATACATGCATTTGAGTAAAAAGAAATGGATACCACAAGCATGAACTATCAATCCGAAGGCATAATTGAGTAACACAGGTTTATAGAGTAAAAAAGTTCAAATTCCAACCAAAATGATTTTATAACCTTTTTAACTTTTTATAAGAAAGTGTAATAACATTGTACTCACTCAAGTAAGTACTGAATAATATTAATTAACTGCATGTACTCACTATTGAGTTACCGTTAGAGTTTAGTTAGGGTTCGTTACTCGTAATTATATATCATTAACTGGTATTACTACAGTAAGTACATGTAGTAACGTGTAACTGTCACCTTAAATAAAATGTTACTGAAAGTTTTGCTCTAGTTCTTAAAGCTACACTGTGTAACTTTTTTAGTTTATTTTTAGCTAAAAACACTTAGTTCTGTCAAAAATATATGTGCTCATTAATGTATATTTACTTCTTTCAAGTAATAAGGTATTCTGGTAAGTTTATAATATGCCGTTGAAAAAACATACGGGTGAGGGGTTCGAATGCCGGTCGCCATGTTGCCCCTCCATCTTGAAAGTACATTAGCCAAAGAGGGACATACCCGTAAATTCAAGCTTCGCCTTTCGCGTTTTAACACTCGATGGCACTCATGGACGAGGTCGAACTGGAAGCCATGTTAATATTGGACTAAATCGGCCACCGTAGAAGTTAAAACGAAATCAGAATTGAGAGGAACAGAAACTAATATTCACTGGATGGTCATATAGCTTTTCACTGCTAGATGAGGAAAAATATCACACAGTGTAGCTTTAAGAAAACCTACAGACTGGTGTGGTGATCTGATGAACCTGTAATGCAACATAAAGTAGAAAGAGCCATAGAGCAGCTCAAGAGTTCAGCGAGGTGTACCTGTACAATGGTTATGATGGCCATGAACACAGGAGGTGGGCAGAGTCTGCTCTGATGGAAGTACCATCGGCGGTCCGTCTCGCATGGCAGAATCTCATAGGCCACATAGCGCACGAAGCGCTTGTACACGCCCAGCCCCGTCTCATCCAATAGGATCTCTCGCTGCAGTGTGCGTCGGCCATTTGCAATGGCTCGGCGAAAACTACTGGAACGCTTGCTGTTGAGCTGAGAGAGACAGGGTGAAGTTGTGTCATTTATACAGAAGGACTTAACATGTCCACATCTGTGTGTTCCTGATGTAAACACACTGTACAAATACAGTAACAACATTTCAGGGTGACTGTACTGTATCTTACACACTTCATAAATCACACATCATTAAATCAACTGATAACTTTTATATAAAAACCTAAACAATATGTTTCAATATATTAAAATGCATCAACGGTAGAGACAGGATGAGTTCTAGTTTGCAAAAATTACACATCGATGTGCAGTGTTATACCAACAAACACAAACCACCATCAGGGCCACACATGGCTCTAAAAATGCTATAAACATTATTAACTCAATAACATAAAAGACTCTAATGCACATAACTAACAGCAAAACATTATTTTTAAATTACAATTTAAGGACTTCTGGCAATGCGCCCTACAAGTATAAGGTATAAAAAGGTATGCATAAGATAAATGTATTTAATGTTATTTCATACAATATTTAATAATTTTTTTATATCTAAAATATTATTTGATTATTTATGTTTTAAAATATATAATATTTCACCATATACAGTATGATATGATGACTTATGGTTGGATTAATCAATAACATTTTGTATTCTAATAGCAATTTTCCAAATATAACAATTACTAACTTTATTTAGAGTGTATTTGTGTGTGATTATGTGTATACAGTCTTAAACATACCTCACAATAGCCACAATTAAATATTTAACCAGCATCTTATTTTCTATTTTTCTATCTAAAACATTTTTCTATCTATTACATATTTTTATTTTTTATATTGTGTCATGTTTATAAAAAAATGTGTGATTGTTGCATGTACTGTCTTTTAAAATATATTATTTTTCACCATATATATGTATATATATATATATATATATATATATATATATATATATATATATATATATATATATGGTGAAAAATAATATATTTTAAAAGTAAGCATTGATTTAAAAGTAACTGTAAGTTATCATATATATATATATATGATAACTAACAGTTAATCTATTAAATTGAGCATTTTAATATGAATTTTCCAAATATAAAAATGTATTACATTTTTTACATTGTGTTTATGAGTGATTGTGTATATACATCTTAAACACACATCACAATAGCCACATTTTAATATTTAGCTATTAATTAATTAATTTACTATTTATATCTAACCTTCCTTCCTTCCCAAATAAGATTTGACCCCTTGATTACATGTATTTAATTTTTTTATTTTTTCACCATATATCACACACACACACACACACACACACACACACACGTGCGCACGCACGTCGCACTCTCACACACACACACACACAGAGAGAGAGAGAGAGAGAGACATGACCAGTTTAATACTGTGACTTTCTTACAGATTACTCTATGTATGCAGGATTTCTCACACTCTCTTCTTTCTTTTCCCCGTTTCCTTCATCTCCCTCATGCCCCAGATTTACACTTCACCCAAATCCTTTTAAATTCACTGCGTTCCCTCAGTCTCTCTTCCTGTAGAACATGACTTTAAATCAACGTATGTGGTGAATTCCAGCAACAGAGAGTGCGAAGCATATTCGTAACATCTCTGAATAAGTCTGGATCACCATAGCTGTCAACAGAGCACCACAGTCATATATGTGTGTGTGTGTGTGTGTGTGTGTGTATTAAAAGAGCCTGCGGCAAAATTGATTCAACTGTCTGTGCCAGAGTGAAAACACTTACGCCCCCTCGTATCAAGAGTGAGAGAGTGAACAAGGTCCTGAGAGGAACACGGCTGGATTTGTAAAGGAAGCACGTGGAGGTTCAGCAATTACAGATCTGAGACCTGCAGTCTATTATTGACAGTGGGAAGAGCTTTTCATTCATGAACACATACGCAAACAGCATTCTCCTGCTCCGGGTCTCATAGAAATAACATGACACTTGATATTTGTGCATCAGGGAATCCATACGGTTGCACGAGCACACATGAACAACTTTCTATTCATCAAAGAATCCTGAAAAAACTATCAGTTTCCACAAAAATATATATTTTTATTTATTTTTAAATTCTCTTTACAACTGTTTTAATTATCATTGTTTTTATTTTTAATTCTTACACATGGTATTCTTATTGCTTATGTATATGTTATCACGATTTGTAATTCATTTCTATGTAAAGCATTTTGAATTGCCATTGTGTATGTGTATTATATAAATAAACTTGCCTTACCTTGCCTATGAAGCAGCACAGCTGTTTTCAACATTGATAATAATAATAATAGGTGTTTCTTGAGCAGCAAATCATCATATCAGAATGATTTCTGAAGGATCATGTGACACTGAAGACTGGAGTAATGATGCTGAAAATTCAGCTTTGGTCACAGGAATAAATTACATTTTAAAATATACTCAAATAGAAAACAATTATTTTAATTCATAATAATATTTCACAATATTACTGTTATTAATGTAGTAATGATTAACTAAATGGTGGGAATAAGAGACTTCTTTTAAAAACATAAAAAAATCTTAGTCTCCAAGCTTTTGAACAGTACTGTAGCTCAGAAAACAAAGCAGAGCGATTGTGGAAGTCTAGTTTATACGTGACTATTGCATGACTTCAAAAGAACGCAATCCACATTGACGGTGCATGCGTAAAATGTTTGTATCTCAGCACACATATAAAAAAACGCTCATGTATGCGGCTCACCAGTTCTATGAGTTCCTGGTAGCAGACGTGTCCATGTTCGTTGCTCTGTACCAGCGCCAGCAGCATCTCCAGTTTACTGGGGTCCAGCTGTAACTCATGGTGCTCAGCTAGACTGGTGAAATTTTCCACTGCTATAAAACCAGTCTGCTCTGGGTCCAGCTGAACAACAACAGAAAGAGAGAAGCAGCAAACGATCAGTTGATATGCATGCACATACAGTAAACATTAAGGACATGCATTTATTTGCTCGTATATTTGTTCTACAAAAAAACATGTAAGCAAAATGTAACAGTGTGATTCAACATTACACACTAAAAAACAATTGGAATGACTCCCAGTGGGTGAGCAATGAAGTCTTTTTGCTGTACTTGGGTGACTCTGTGATGGATAAACATCCAGAATGCTCTGCAGAATAACGGCAATATGTCTTTATAGTAAGGAAAATAGAAAATCCTATTTTCCATGATGTGACCTCTTTAAGATGGATACACACGCGGTTAGTTCGAGGAACTGCATCCGTGACTCAAACAGTCATTCAGCACAATTCATCTGTCAGCCACACACACACACACACACACACAGTCAAAGATTCTGTAACTATTGCCGTGTGGGTTTGCGTGTAACTATCAGCCTGAAGCATTTCCCTAACAGATCCAAGAAGGAAAGACAACCCAGGAGAACATACACAGATATTTTTGCTGTCTGTGTTTACTCTGAATTACTTCTGGATGCTATATTTCAATTTCACAGGGCAGATGGGTAAACGACGAAAAGGAAGGGAAGAGAGAAAGGCAACAAGGTAGGAAGAGAAAGGAAGGAAGACAGGGAGGAATAAAAGGAAAGAAATTAGGAAATTAAAGGAAAGGGATGGAAGAAAATTATGTGAGGGAGGGAGAGAGGGAGGGAGGGAGGAAGGAAGGAAGGAAGGAAGGAAGGAAGGAAGGAAGGAAGGAAGGAAGGAAGGAAGGAAGGAAGGAAGGAAGGAAGGAAGGAAGGAAGGAAGGACGGAAGGAAGGAAGGAAGGAAGGAAGGAAGGAAGGAAGGAAGGAAGGAAGGAAGGAAGGAAGGAAGGAAGGAAGGAAGGAAGGAAGGAAGGAAGGAAGGAAGGACAAATGGATTGTAAAGAACGATGTAAGTAAAAAAGAAGGAAAGAAAGAAAGGAAAATTAGAATAAATATAAGGAAAAGAAAGTAAGGAAAAATTTAATGAGGAAAATTAGTAAATGGACTTGATAGAGAGAAAAAACAAGAAAGGAATAAAGTAAGGAAATAATTAAAGGTAATGAAAGAAGGAAGGAAAGAAAGAAGAGAACATAAAAAAGAGTGGAAATGAGAGGAAATTAAAGTAAATGGAAGAAGGAAGGAAGGAAGGAAGGAAGGAAGGAAGGAAGGAAGGAAGGAAGGAAGGAAGGAAGGAAGGAAGGAAGGAAGGAAGGAAGGAAGGAAGGAAGGAAGGAAGGAAGGAAGGAAGGAAGGAAGGAAGGAAGGAAGGAAGGAAGGAAATACAAACTAATAGATGATCTACTTGCCTGTAATGATGTAGAAACAGCCAGGAGAAAGAGGAAGGAGAGCGAGAGAATGTGAGAGGTCTGTGTAATGAGCAGAGGATGAAGGATGGAGGGATGAGAGCAGCAGACACATGTGGAGAGAAGGGTGGAAGTGAAAGAATCATTTAGTGAGGAGATTCAGCACAGAGGAGAGCCGCTGCCGCGTCACCATGGTTACAAATTACCAATGTGTCACCCTGAGAAAGACTGACACGTGTGTGTGTGTGTGTGTGTGTGTGTGTGTGTGTGTGAGTGTGTGTGAGTGTGTGTGTGTGTAACCGCCAGCGACTGATCCAGTTCTGTCACCTCACACCACATGATCGTGTACAGTACACAAATCACCAACAAACAAGCGTCAAAACACACTGTGTTAGAACCACAGATCTAGCATGTAAATCCCGAGACATCTGAATCCAGTAATCACTGACGTGTGTGTGTGTGTGTGTGTGTGTGTGTGTGTGTGTGTGTGTGTGTGTGTGTGTGTGTGTGTGTGTGTGTGTGTGTGTGTGTGTGTGTGACCAACATCTGTTGAGCGTTCCAGCTGTGCCAGAACATCAGACCAGTACCTGCGGTCACAGCTAGCGCTGAGCTGGAGCGCTCCTGAATGCATCTGATGGCCCGTTCATTGATTACATGAGCGAGAACAAAGCCTGTCGTTCGGCTAAGTGTGCTAAAAAGAGCCTTTCTGTTGCCATGGTTTCCAAAAATACACACCATATGGCTGAGCACAGAAACATCTGAGCAATGATATGGTGTTAGTAGTAAAATATGTCAGCTTTCTCATCACAAATGATCTTAGGTTTACACTGTAACCCTTAAAAACAGCTCTGGAGTGGTCCCACCGCAAATTGAACATGACTTTGATAAATACCATGGTTTGAATATTTGAAATAGAATTTTTTAGCAACTTAGATCGTTTGATCTAGA